>NC_064859.1:85370293-85642564 GCF_024139225.1 Suncus etruscus
GATTGAACACAAAGGAGACTGACTGATGGATGTTGGTTTCCAGCTGCTATAGGCCCATGGATTCTGGGGATTCCACCACCCCACCCCACCCCCTCTTCGTGGATTTCTTCTGGCCTTTCCCAGACACAGCTTTTTTTAAGTGCAAAGGCACCCACACACGAGTCTGACTTGTTTTCTTCTGTTTGCACAACTACTGGCTTTCCTGGCAATTAGGCATTTAGGAAGAGGGGGCCTTCTAATTTGTTTGCTTTGTGCATTTTCTTATCCTTGAGGATTCTAAGCATCTTGTGCATTTCCCTAGACCTCCAGTGTTTGGGTCATAGTATGAAGAGAAATAGGCCCGTGTTGAAAGCCTGAACACTTGGGTTTTTAAATAGAGTCAGAAAGCTATATGACTTGAAATCCATCTACAATCTTTACCTCCGACTCCAGTGACAAGCTTGGCTGTTTCTATTTGAATATATGTGTGGGTACCAAAAAGTATTTAATCACACTCACACCTACCACCACCACCCAGTTTTTGAATTATCCCAACAGTTAATGTCCCAGCCTATTCAGTTCCTCAAATTAGTCCTTTGAGGCATTTTTGACTTCCTCTTTTATTATCAGCTCCCCAAGTCTTGCAGATTTTTACTTCCCAAATATTTTTGGTACTAGCCTCTTCCTATACAATGCACTAGCCTGGTTTCTGTATGAACCTAATTTCTCCAGACTCACTGTCTACTGTCATTTTTTACTCTCTATCAGCTAAAAATGGAAATCTGATTCCAGGAACTCACACCTCTCCTTCTACCATTGCATTGCATTGCTTCCTATTACCTACACTGCATTTTCCCTTTGTGCTCGTTTTGTTCTCTACTACTAATAGGTGTTCTTCTATTAGGATGGAAAGTGGGGAAATTGGTGGTGGGAAATACACTCTATCAACAAATTTTTAGCTCTGTATTTCACAGTGATTTAATTATACAAGGATTTCTTTAAAAGTTCAACACACGGGTCCAGAGAGAGCATGGAGGCAAGGTGTTTGCCTTCCATGTAGAAGGATGGTGGTTCGAATCCCTGCATCCCATATGGTCCCCCGTGCCTGCCAGGGGCGATTTCTGA
Organism: Suncus etruscus; assembly: GCF_024139225.1. Taxonomy (NCBI): domain Eukaryota; kingdom Metazoa; phylum Chordata; class Mammalia; order Eulipotyphla; family Soricidae; genus Suncus; species Suncus etruscus. Next base: position 85,371,398 of record NC_064859.1, read on the forward strand.
GCATAGAGCCAGGAGTAACCCCTGAGCGCTGCTGGGTGTGACCTCCCCCCCCCCCCCGAAAAAAAAAATCTCTCCTGTCGGGGCCAGAGAGGTGGCACTAGAGATAAGATGTCTGCCTTGCAAGCGCTAGCCAAGGAAGGACCACGGTTCACCCCCAGCGTCCCATATGGCCCCCCAAGCCTGGGGCAATTTCTGAGTGCTTAGCCAGGAGTAACCCCTGAGCATCAAAAGGGTGTGGCTGAAAAAAAAAAGTTCAACACACTGGGGGCTGGAGTGATAGCACAGGGGTAAGGCATTTGCCTTGCACACGGCCAACACAGGACGGACCTCAGTTCGAATTCTGCCATCTCATATGGTTTCCCAAGCCTGCCAGAAGCAACTTCTGAGTGCAGAGCCAGCAGTGACCCTGAGCAACACCAGGTGTGACCCAAAAACCAAGTAAATAAATAAATAAATAAAAGTTCAATACACACACCAAAAAAACCGCCCATGGTAGGCCAAATAGGTGAGGCAGTGAGGGTGGGGGTGAGGGGGAATTTAAGCACTTTCTTTGCACATGTGGACCCCAGCTGATGGCCTGCACTGCATATCCCTAGCGTCGTACCTCTGGATGTGGTCCAACACTCCCTCCTCCAAAAAAAATTAATGTCCGTGATGAAATAAGTATAAAACACACCAAAATGCATGCATTTTGTCTGCCTTCTCCTTTTATTGGTCTGAAGAGTCAGACAACTGCTTATGCAAAGGGAAATTTGGTGACTCCATCAATGGCCCTGACTCAATATAAATTAGGACTAAGACCCTTGTATCCCCTTGGGAAAGCTTAAACCTGGCCTCTCTGGTTTCATAACCCACCATGGACAGGGAAACTGGAGGAAAGAGTGGAGGAAAGAGAAAAAAAGCCAGAGATTTCTGTATGCATCTTGCTCACAATCTCTTTTTGGATTGTGAAACCCAGGACTGAGTCCTTATTAAAAACAATTTTTTTTTTGCTTTTTTGGCGAATCTAGATAATCCTAATGAGAATTTGTAAGTCTAATATGCTTATGATTTATTTGGTGTTTATGATTTGAGTGTGCTAAAGCACTTTCCATACATTGTCCCGTGTAATGGTCCCAAATCCTTAGGAGGAGAACCCAATACAGGGACTAATGATGGCCTCAAGCTTCCCTGTCTTATCCTCCCCCATCCCTAGTGGCAGGCAAACATCTTGTTGAAAACCAATTCTTGGGGCTGGAGAGATAGCATGGAAGTAAGGTGTTTGCCTTGCATGCAGAAGGAGCTTGCCAGAAGTGACTTCTGAGAGTAGAGTCAGAAGTAACCCCTGAGCACTGCCGGGTGTGACCCAAAAACGAAAAACAAACAAACAAAAAAATAAAACAGTTCTCATGTTCTACATTTCTATTACCTTTGGGCATCTGTTAATCCCCTATAGTGTCTCTTTATATCCCCAATATGAGTGAGTTCATTCTGTGTCTGTCCCTCTCCTTCAGATTCATACACTCAGTATGCTATTCTCCAGATCCATCCATATAGCAGCTAATTACATGACTTCATCTTTTCTTAGGCCAAGTATATACTATTGTATAGATGCATGATATTTCCTTGATCCACTCATCTGATCTTGGCCAGTTGGGTTGTTTCCAGAATTTGGCTATTGCGAACAGTGCTGCAAAGAATATAGAAAGGTAGAGGCTTTTTGGACCCATGGAGTATATTCCAAGTACTGGAATTGCTGGGTCATATGTAAGCTCAGTTACTAGTTTTGTGAGGAATGTCCATATTGATCTTCCAAAAGGCTGGACCAGTCAATATTCCCACCAGCAGTAAATGAAGGCCCCTTTTTTCCACTTCACAGCTTTTAGAAAAAGGGCCCATCTTTGCATTTCACAAATTATACAACCTGTCTTCTTTCTGAGTTATTGTCTCTCATTTGGCAAAAGTTTCTTCACTACCAGTCTTCCTGATACGTTTAAAATCAACATGTGGGATGGGGTTGTGACTCACTGGGAAAGCACTTGCCTTTATTGTTATACCGCACTTTGTAGAGACTGTAATAATATTGGATTGGTAAAGAAAACTTCAGTCACATACTGTATATTGTCAGGCCTAACAAGAGTTAAAAGTTTATCCCTGAGGTTTATGGGCACCCATCTGTGCTCACTCACACTGTATCTGTGTGCTGAATTAAACTCCTTGTTAGCCCCTGGTCCTTGCCAGGACCACTGGGACTGACTCCCTGATAAATTATAGGAAGAAGTGCCCTGAGCAATGTCAAAGAAATTATTTTCTCCCTTTTGATCATATGACTGTCACCATATCTTGTTCCCTTTCCATCTCATTAGACTGTGGGGCAATGCTCTGTTTTATTATAGATTGCACTAATCTCGCATGCTCTTAATTAACACACTGGAATGCAGTTTGTGAGAATGTGAATAGTCTGAGTCATCCGCCGAGGGTTCAAGGTTCCAGCCCATTGTACATTGTTTGTGACAGACTAATATAGCTTCTTGACCACCTCTCCTGTTTGGCTGGGACAGCTCTCACTGAGTTCAGGCAAACTGGGCTATAACAATAAGGATGAGGCTGTGGGTTCTATCCCTGACACCAAGAAAAACAACAATCAAATAAAATGTGTGTCATGTCCAAGTAAGGGAATGTATAGCAAAAAAATTTGTTTCCCAAAAATTTTAACTCTGGAATTTTCTTTTCCTTTAAAACCTGTAGCTTTTTTTATAATTTATTTTATTGAAGAGCAGCAATACCCTGGCTCTGTGCTCGGATGTGACCCCTAGTGGTGCTCTGGGGACCATAGGTGGTGCAGGGTTACAACTAGCAGAGTCACCTGCAAGGCAAGTGCCTGACCTCCCGTAAACTTTTGCACCGTAGGGTACAGAGGACAGCCCAGCCCTTTAAGGATCAGGCCATTTATCTCTGACTCTTGATTCCCAAAGCACCTCGAGCAATTCTTGCCTTTGTGTCTACACATATGTTTTGCAATCTGGCCTTACTCATTAACACCTTCTGATTATAATTGGCTTCTCTTGTAAATTTACCTATGAGGAAAAAAAAACACACTCCCCAGCTACAATAAAATATCTAGAGTGCTTGATAGTTAAGGTGGACATTGTAATTGACAGCTGACAGCCATTCTAATCACCTGGGAGCTTGTTAGAAACGCAGACTCTTGGCCACACTCCAGACCTACTGAACCAGAATCCGCCTTTTAACAAGATTCCTGGGCAACTCCTCCAGTCAATCACAATAGTTTTATCTCACAGGAGAGGGACCAGTTCTGTAATGGGTGTGCCTTTTTCATTTTGAGTCACTGAGACAAAAAAGAGCCAACCCAGAGCATCTGGAGGGATTAAAGAGATTCTCATTCTCTCTCTCTCTCCTCTCTCTCTCTCTCTCTCTCTCTCTCTCTCTCTCTCTCTCTCTCTCTCTCTCTCTCTCTCTCTCTCTCTCTCTCTCTCTCTCTCTCCCTCCCTCCCTCCCTCTTTCTCTTCTTCCTTTCCTCTCCCTCCCTCCATCCCTCTTTTTTTCTCTCTCTCCCCTCTCTTTCATCTGCTCTCTCTTTCCTTTTGGGTGTAAACAAGGAAACATGTTGTCCCAACTCGTATGACCACAAGGGAACCAAGGCAGAGACAGACTTATTAATAGCGTTCTCAGAGTTTTTGCCCCTTCTCCTTTCAGTACAGATCCCCAGGTCATTCCCCTGAGTTGGAGGAAGCACAGAAGGGAATGAAAGTCCTGACTTTCCAGTAACACATTTCTTTGGCTCTTAGGAATGTGTCTCTATGGCCTGCAGAGACAAGCAGTTCTCAACCGAGCTGCACAGCAGAATCACCAGGGAACATTTTAAATATATCAACATTCCCAGGCACTGTTCCAGAGACTGTGATTTAATGGGTCTGGGCTGAAGCCTGGACATTGATATTTTTAGAAAGCTCCCCAGTGGTTACAGCAAGGAGCCACTGTTTCACCTCTTTGCTTTCTGAACCTTCTCCTCCCCACCCCCACTTCCCTTCCCTTTGTTGCTGCTGTGGATGCAATGATCAGGGATGGCACATGAATCACTAAATGGGGGGCTCACATTCCTAGAGTTTTAGTGCTTGTGTACATTCCTGGTTGTGGTGCTCACTCACGCTTGCAGGGGGGTGTTGCATTCCTGACCACATACCAGCACTTCATTAGTTGCGGTGCTTACTGGTGTGTGTGTGTGTGTGTGTGTGTGTGTGTGTGTGTGTGTGTGTGTGTGTGTGTGTGTGTGTGTGTGTGTGTGTGTCTTCTAGGTGAACTAATTTAGCACTTTTCTGTTGGCTTACTGTTGATATTTTCTACTGGTTTGCAGGAATGTCCATTCATCCTTTCTGTGTCTGTTTGATGTCTTGTGTATTTATTATCATTGTTATTGTTTTGAACCAGACCTGTTGGTGCTCATTCTCCTGGCAGTGGTTAAGAGCATGTGATGCTGGGAATTGAACCAAGTCTTCTGCCTGCAAATTAGGTGCTTAGCCCATTGAACTCAGCTCAACCCTGTTGTTTTTGGCTCATACCTGGCAGTACTTAGAGGCTACTCCAGATTTGCTGTTTACGGATCACTTCCAGCAGTGCTAGCATCTCATTTAATGTCAGGGCTCAAACCCAAATCTCCTCCAAATAAAGCTTATATGCTCCATCCCTTTGAAACATGTCCTTGTCTTTTATTTTGATGTTTTAATATTATAGACACTGATTGTTGTCCCTTAGCACCCAACTTTGTGATGCTGAGGTGGAAGTTGTACAAATGTCATTTGGTTTTTTGTTTTTTGTTTTTGGGCCACACCCAGTAACGCTCAGGGGTTACTCTTGGCTATGAGCTCAGAAGTTGCTCCTGGTTTGGGGGACCATATGGGATGCCAGGGGATCGAACTGTAGTCCGTCCAAGGCTAGCGCAGGCAAGGCAGGCACCTTACCTCTTGCGCCACCGCCCGGCCCCGTACAAATGTCATTTGGTTTCTTACTACCTCCACAGTAGATATTGCCAAAAAATGGACACCAGAGAAAGATTAGGTGGAAGAAAGGAGATGTCTTTTAATCTTTCCAGTTCATATATAATTTCTAAAAATCATTTTAAAACAACTTGGAACCTTACTGTGTCAGTTGGATACTTCCAGAACTAGCTTCTTAGTTTCTCTTCAAAGATACAGTAAGTTCTCACTAATGTCATTATCCATGTGTTGGAGAGGTTGGACCACACTGTAGGGTACTCAGGACTTAGTTCTGATTCTGTGCTCAGGTATATACTCCTGGTGGTGCTCAGGCAAGCAAAAAAACCTTAAACAGACTTTTGTTCTTTGTTGGCAGGGATTGATTTGTGTTATTTCATAAATGTGAGGAAACACCATCAATCAGAAGGACACTCTGAGGATTTGTGTGATTCAAGGGCAAGGCCTGGTTCCACAGGATCTCTTGTCCAATTTGTGTGATAAGAAAAGCAATCAGAGGCCGGCGAGGTGGCGCTAGAGGTAAAATGTCTGCCTTACAAGCATTAGCTAAGGAACGAACCTCGGTTCGATCCTCCGGCATCCCATATGGTCCTCCCAAGTCAGGGGCGATTTCTGAGCGCTTAGCCAGGGGTAACCCCTGAGCATCGAACGGGTGTGGCCAAAAAAAGAAAAAAGAAAGAAAAGCAATCAAAGAACCCTCTCTTCAGTGATCCAAGTCCTGTAGGCACCTCTGTGGGGTGCCCACCCTCTTCCTGTCACCTTCTTTCCTTTATTTCTCCTTTATTCCTCCGTTTCACCAGAAGTCAGAGCTTTCAAGTGAGGGTCACTCATCTCTCTGACCCTGCTGTTGGGTCAACTCTTCAGCAGTTGGTTAACCAATGCCCCTGTGTTATGGTCTTTGTGAACATAACACACATGGTCTCGACTTTCAGTTCTTCTCAATCTGAACTGATACAGCATCTTCTGGGAACTAACTACTTTGTTGGACAAGTTATTAGATGATAGAAGAAGTATTTGTAGAGAAAAAAAATGACTGAAAAATTTTCAATGTGATCTAATGGTCACATTTTCTGCATTTTATTATTATTTTTTGTTTAAATGAGTCATGTTGAGACCATGTTGGTAGCTCTAAAAATGATATGTATTAAGTGAGCTATAAGCCATATACGTTACAGTTTACTTCATCTGACTTGTACAATTTAATGGGGTTGACACATACAATTCAGTGTGTTTACAGATGAAATAGAATCATCAAAAGTCAATTTCAGAGCCGGAGAGATAGCATGGAGGTAGGGCATTTGCCTTGCATGCAGAAGGATGGTGGTTCGAATCCTGGCATCCCATATGATCCCCCAAAGCTAGGGCCAGAGAGATAGCATGGAGATAGGGCGTTTGCCTTGCATGCAGAAGGAAGGTGATTCGAATTCCGGTGTCCCGTGTGGTCCCCTGAGCCTGCTGGGGGCAATTTCTGAGCATAGAGCCAGTAGTAGCCCCTGAGCACTGCTGGGTGTGACCCAAAAACCAAAAAAAAAGAAGTCAATTTCAGAATGTTTTCATGATTTCAAGAGGAAACCACCTCCCTTTTGTCTACACTCCACTATCATCACATCACCCCCCTCTCAAGTCTTAAGCAAACATCAACTAAATTTCTGTCTAGAGATAATTTACCTCCTCTTTCCATTCCATATGAGTAGAAAGTACTTGTGTCTGCACCTAACTTCTTTCACTCACATTTTATCAGGGTTTATCTATGCTTTTTTTTTTTTTTTTTTTTTTTTTTTTTTTTTTTTTTTTTGGTTTTTGGGTGCTCAGGGGTTACTCCTGGCTGTCTGTTCAGAAATAGCTCCTGGAGGGGGCTGGAGAGATAGCATGGAGGTAAGGCATTTGCCTTTCATGCTGAAGATCATCAGTTCAAATCCCGGCGTCCCATATGGTCCCCCGTGCCTGCCAGGAGCAATTTCTGAGCATGGAGCCAGGAATAACCCCTGAGCACTGCCGGGTGTGACCCATAGCTCCTGGCAGGCATGGGGGACCATATGGGACACGGGGATTCGAACCTACCACCTTTGGTCCTGATTGGCTGCTTGCAAGGCAAACGCCGCTGTGCTATCTTTCCGGGCCCAATACTTGTACTTTTTACAGCCAAATTCTTTTGCTTTGCATGAAAATACCATTTGTCTATCCATTTTTTAGTAGATAGACATGTAAGCTGTTTCCAATCCTTGAAGACTATGAATAAGCCAAGTACAACTTTTTGTTTTTGTTTTTCCTTTTTTTTTTTTTTTTTTTGGTTTTTGGGCCACACCCGGCATTGCTCAGGGTTCACTCCTGGCTGTCTGCTCAGAAATAGCTCCTGGCAGGCCCGGGGGACCAGGATTCAAACCAACCACCTTTGGTCCTGAATCGGCTGCTTGCAAGGCAAACGCTGCTGTGCTATCTCTCCGGGCCTGTTTTTCCTTTTTTTTAAAGGATGAAATTAAAAGCCAACATTTAGACAAGAAAATTTTATTGACTTGTTAAAATAATTCCCAGATCTGGCAACATTGGACCTAGCAAGTGAAAAGGCTTAGTGAGAGGACAAAATTGTACATAAAAAAAAAAAGATTTAATAATCAGAAAGAGGATGGAACAAAATTTTTGTTTGTTTGTTTTAGCAAAAAGACAATATTATTTCAGGCAAGATTCCTCTTTCTTAGCGAAAAACAGAGTCAACATGCAAGCTGCCTATTATTGCTGACCAAGAAGGTTCTATTCCTGAGACGGGTTGAAACAACAATTTATTTAGCTGTAATATTTGGCTTGGGGTGGGGTTGGGGTTGTCACGAATGACTCCATTTTAGGGATGTATACTCTTTTAAAGGAAGGGTCTTTTAGATAGGGTTATCTGATCTGTGATGAATTCTTTTCTTTTTCCCCTTCACAGCATGTTTGCTTCATGAAAAGTTTCACACACACTCACCCACCCTTGTTACTCAAATTGTGGGAAAAAAAGTCCGAGTTGTTTCTTTGGCTATTGAGTGTGAGTGAAAAGTTTGATTGCGGGGGAGCTGGAGTGGTAGCACAGCAATAGGGTGTTTGCGTTGCATGCAGCTGACCCAGGACAGACACAGGTTCAATCCCTAGCATCCCATATGATCCCACCAAATCAGAAGCAATTTCTGAGCACAGAGCTAGGAGTAACCCCTGAGCGCTCAAAAAAAGTTTGCTTGATTTGTTTTTGCTTTGTTTTGTTTTTTGTTTTGTTTTCATTTACCTAACAGTACTCAGCTTTACTTCTGGCTCTGTACTCAAATCATTCTGGCAGTGCTAGGGATCAGATTGGATGTCTGAGATAAAATTTGAGTCCACAGTGTGCAAGGCAAGTGTGTCCTACCCATTGTCTTATTGCTCCAGCTCCAAGTGAAATATTCTTGAAAGCTTCCTGACTCGCCTGGGACTAGTATAAATCCTTTCAGAGCTGTAGTTTGAATAATGGGTATAGTTGGTTGTGTGTTGTATTAATTATTAATTATGAAGTCCTAGTGGTGTGGGTGGTGAGGCCTTTCTCCGCTTGGTCGGCGCTTGCAGCCCCTTTGGCTAGTGGGTCTATAGGTGCAGGGTGACAGCAAAGAAATGATCCACAGGCATTCAGTTGAAGTTTTAGGAGACATCCAGATGTATTACAAAGCCCTAAACACCATGTGCTTTTTTCACATAGCCTCTAAGCTAAGCAATCTCTTTCCTGCTGCTCTGCATCCATCCTGTGCCTCATCTCTCTCCTTGCTGCATCTGCTTCTCCCCTCTTCTCAGGCAAACCCTTAGTTACCAACCACAGACCCCTCCCAGCTGTGAGTGGGTCTCACCGTCCAGGTGAGATTAGCATAATGCATTGCGGAGGGTAACAATTGTGGTTTTGGTTTTCATTTGGTTTGTGTTTTGGTTTCTGTTGTTGGTGTTTGTTTATTTTGGGGGGGACATACGTCATGATATTCAGGAGCTATTCCTGACTCTGTGTTCAGGAATTAACCCTAGACATGTTCAGAAAACCATATTGTGGTGCCAGGGATTTGACCTGTAGTTAGCAGTACCTTAACCCCTATACTGTTGTTTGATTTGTTTTAGGATATTCGGGTATTACTTCCAGTTCTGTGTTTAGGGTTCCTTCTTGGAGTGCTTAGGGAATCATGTGGTGCTGGGGATTAATCTGATGCTGTCACATGCAAAGCAAAAGCTCAGTTATCTCTGAGTTATCCCTTAGCCCTGGGTATAGTTTTAAGACTTTACCATCTCCTGAAGAAACCAGTTACAGGGTGAGGGAAGACACTCTGTCAGCTCTAAGATGAATTTTTCCTCTGTACTCTGCTAGAAGACTTAGAAGAATTCTGGTCATTCCGCATAGTTCTTGAACTTTTGTTTTGTTTTGTTTTTGAGCTATACCATGTGCTCAGAGCCTAGACCTAGATCTTAAAAATCACCTTTGGTAGGGTTTGAGGGAGCAGATAAGGTGTCAGGGATTGAACCTAGGGTGCATGGTAAGAAGGTAAGAACACTACCCACTGTACTATCTCTCCAGCCCCTGCCATCTGTGAACATTCTTTTTTTAGATATGTATGTATAATGCATAGCAAGACCCTTGAACATTCTTAACAACATTTATGGTGTGTTTATGTGGTGGACAGTTTGTACCACACCCATCTATGCACAAGACTTATTCCTGGCTTTGTGCTCAGGGAGTCACCCCTGGCAGTGCTTGGAAACTAATATGTGATGCTCGGAATTGAATTGGAGTTAGCCACATCCAAGGCAAACACTTTATTCCCTCTACTCTCTACCTAGCTCTTTGAACATTTTTTGTTATTACTACAGGATTGGGGGTGGGAAGGCATATCTGGAGAGGATTTGGGAGCCTTGTGAGGCTGGGGATTGAACCCAAGCCCTGACTTATGCGGGTCCCATGCTCTACCTCTTGAGCCATATCCACAGCCATTCTTGAACAGGCTTTACCACCATCCATGGCACCTGGTTCAAGGGTCCCTTCCACTTCCAGGGACTCCAACTCAGAGAGTGTTGAAAGATACAAATCTGACAACATCCTCTTTGCTTTCTGGTTGACCCCAGTGCAGCAATCTGACATGTGAAATCCATGTTCCAGTATCAAAGGAGAGCCAAGGCCTGAGCAGCCTCTGCAGAGTTACCAGCAGCCTTTTCCCCCTTCCAGCACAGGGCCCAATTTCTTACGGAACTGTTTATTTGTGGAAGTGTGGTTTCTGTTTGTGTCCCATTTTTAAAATGAAGAGGAAAATTTTCTTAGACAGCCAGCGTCCCTTGATCTTGAGAAACAGTCACGAGTTTTCCAAAGCTTTTGTTTCCCATCGCAGAGCGGATTCCACAATTTCCTTCTGTCATTCTGGTGGTATTCTAAGGAGCAAAGTGACTCATGCAGGCTTGAATTCCATTCCCCTACCCTAGAGCCAGCACAAAAGAAAAGGCCCCGCTGTTAGCTAAACCTTGACTACTTATTGTTCCCCTGTGACAGGCCATGAAGCACTGAGGCATGTTGTGGAGTAACTGTTTATAACAGATAAACTGGGGCGGCTGTGGGCTTATTTGTATTGTAATCTCTGAATGTTTGTGCATGGAGAGCTTGCCTATCACAACTAGGTGTGTTCCACAGAGCCTTGAAGGAGTGGCCCAGGTAATCCTAGAGAGAGAGAATGAGAGGTCTGTTCCTGAATGTGTGGTATGAGTTCTCCCTCTAATTTTCTTTTCACTTGGGAATCCTGATGAATTCTTCACATTCGACAGGGAGGTGAACAAGTTTGGACTGATTTAGTTAGGATGATAGGTCTTAAAAGCAGGGAGAGCCATGGCTTGGTCCCAGGTTCCAAAAACCAGGGGCAACATGGTGAGACTGACACTATTTTACAGTGTAAGTGTGTGTGCTATGCTTCCATAATCCCCAAGTATAACTTACATACCATGTTGGCATGGTTTTGAGCCTGTGAGAGGTAAATCAAGAACTCATATTATGTTCCAAAAAAAATAAAAATAAAAACCACCAGCCATCTACAGTGTCCAGGGGAACCTTTGGCTTTATCTTGGGCTTCATATGCTTTGAGGAATGGAATCCACTTCCAGAAGTAGACTGACAGGATCATGTTTTTTTGGCATGTAGCTAGAGGTGTGTTCCCAGAAGGCGAATATATGTACCAAGAAGAATGGAAGTGAAGAAGGCTCTCTGTGATAGTGGGACTAATTAGAAGAAGTACATCTTGAATTTTCTTTTCTTTTTTTTTTCTTTGGCTTTGGGGCCACACCCCGAAGCGCACAAGGGTTCTTCCTGGCTCTATGCTCAGGAATCACTCCTGGCAGGCTCGGGGGACCATGTGGGATGCCAGGATTTGAACCACTGTCCTTCTGCATGCAAGGCAAATGCCCTACCTCCATACTATCTCTTTGGCCCTTCTTTTCTTTTTTTGTTTTTGTTTTTTTGGGGGGGGGCATACCCTGTGATGCTCATGGGTTACCTTGCTATGTGCTCAGAAATCACTCCTGGCTCGGGAAACCAGGGATCAAACCCAGGTTTGTCCTGGCAGCTTCGTGCAAGGCAAACACCCTATTGCTGTACTATCACTCCAGCCCCACATCTTGGATTTTCATTCCCCTTCCAGGAACAGAGCTCCTAAAACCCTTGGAATTTTTTAGGCAATAAAAGATAAGAGTATCTTTGTTCATTTGGGGTTTTGGGCCACACCCGGTGATGTTCAGGGTTTACTCCTGGCTCTGCATGCAGAAATTGCTCCTGGCAGGCTCAGTGGATCATATGGGTTGCTGGGGATCGAACTTAGGTTTGTCCCAGGTTGGCCGGACACAAGGCAAATGCACTGCCATGTGCTCTCACTCCGGCCCAGGAGTATCTTTATTATGTATAACAAGTGCCTCAACCACCTTGAATTTATATGAGTGGGTGACATATGGAATACCAAGATTTGAACTCTGGGCTTCATTCATGCAGGACATGTTAGCTACTGCCAAGCCACATCCCTAGCTAAAAGGGAAAAGAGGCTTTGAGGAAGAGTCCTAAGGATGGAAGCTGGTTTCCATAGGAACCAACAGGTGATCCAGGTGATTTGAGGGCTGGATCCTTTAAATCTTATCCCCTGGAGAGAAGAATGGAGCTCGAGTCTGTTTTTATTTGTTCATTTATTAGCTTTTGGGGCCACACTAGGCAGTGTTTACTTCTGGCTCTGTGCTCAGGGATCACTCCTGGTGGAACTATGTGGTAACAGGGATTGAATGCAGGTCATTTGTGGATCCAGGCCTAACTCCAGCTTAGGCCCCTGAAGTCTGAATTAAGCATCACTGGCCATGATGGTGGGGATGGGGTCATTTGGAGAGGGTGTGGATACTCCTTCCTATGTGTCTTTTCCATCTGGCTGTTCTGAGTCATGTCTGTGCACAAAAAATGCTGAGTCGGAAGGAAAAACACAGTGACTTAGTGCTTTTGCCTTGCAACCTCCAAGCATCTGGCCAGGAGTTCAAATTCTCTGTGTCCCATCTGTGCTGAAACCAAATCCCGGCCCTTTTCTGCTCTTAACATGTTGCAGTAGAAGCTACAAGTGAGTTCTGACCATGCTGTAGCCAGGTGTTTGTAACATCTGGTCAGTATGTGTGTGAACACCACAACCACAACCTGTGTGCCTCCACTAAGAGAACTGAGCCTTGAGACCAACGGTGCATGTCTGGCAACCTCAGGAATACAAAACTCGTAACTGAGCACGCAAGCTTGAACAGCCCTGGTGAGCATCTGATTTTGGTTTTGGGGCCAAACCTGGTTGCACTCAGTGTTTTCCTGGTCTTTGTGTAAGGGTCACTACTGGCAGTGCTCAGAGGACTATATATGGAGCCAGGCACTGTACTGGAGTTGGCTGTGTGTGATAAGGCAACCTCCGTATCCCCTGCACTATTTCTCCAGTCCCCAATGAGCAGCCAAAACTACAAGTTCTGGGGCCGGGAAGGTGGCGCTAGAGGTAAGGTGTCTGCCTTACAAGCGCTAGCGTAGGATGGACCTCGGTTCGATCCCCGGCGTCCCATATGGTCTTCCCAAGCCAGGGGCGATTTCTGAGCTCATAGCCAGGAGTAACCCCTGAGCGTCAAACGGGTGTGGCCCAAAAACCAAAAAAAAAAAAAAAAAAAACAACTACAAGTTCTATAGGAAGGCGTGTGTATGACACCTGATCACCAAACTGTATCAGCTACAGTGACTATGAAGGGAGAGGGAATAAAAATGAAAGGAAAGCATATATAATAGTAAATAGAGGTCAAAGAGATAGAACATTGGGCTGGGCATTTGCCTTGCATACAGTCAATTCGAGTTCCATCTCCGACACTATATATGATCCCCTGAGCCTTTCAGAAGTGATCTCTTGAGTGGAGAGCCAGGAATTAACCCTGAACAAAAGCCACATGTAACCTCAAAACCAAAAGTAAATTAAAAATAATGATATTTATAGAATAAAGTAGGAATCTGGTAAATTATCTGTTTCCCCAATCCCACAAATGTCTAGCAAATTGGAGATGGTCACCACAGGAAATAGTGAACTTTTGATCTATAGCCAAAATTTCAGAAGCAAGGTTATCATCTTTTTTTTTTTTTTTTTTTTTTTTGGTTTTTGGGCCACACCCTGTGATGCTCAGGGGTTACTCCTGGCTATGCGCTCAGAAGTTGCTCCTGGCTTCTTGGGGGACCATATGGGACGCCGGGGGATCGAACCGTGATCCGTCCTAGGCTAGCGCAGGCACCTTACCTCCAGCGCCACCGCCCGGCCCCAGGTTATCATCTTGACTTGAGGTTGATATTTGAAGTGTATGTGAGGGGAACACTTTAGAAACTGATCCTTAACCTTTGGAACCTGTGATAAGCCCAGGCAGATGGTGACAGACTGAATTGAATGGCAGGTCCTCTAGTTGCCCTCTGCAGAGAATTAGAGAATTGCTTAATGTGGGGGAAAGCAACTTGCATTTAATGATGGGAAATGAAACAATGAAAGCAATGGAGGAAGAAACAGATTAATTAACAAATTCATTTTAATTTAATTTCTCCTTTAACTGAAAACATGGCATGGGGAAATCTCTGCATGGTGTGCGTAGAGGAAGATGTTGGAAAACACTTGGACTAGGGGCCGGCGAGGTGGCGCTAGAGGTAAGGTGTCTTCCTTGCAAGCGCTAGCCAAGGAAGGACCGCGGTTTGATCCCCGGCGTCCCATATGGTCCCCCCAAGCCAGGGGCAATTTCTGAGCCCTTAGCCAGGAGTAACCCCTGAACATCAAACGGGTGTAGCCCAAAAAACCAAAAAAAAAAAAAAAACACTTGGACTAAAGAAACCTGAAGGAAGGGATTGTCCCTTGCTCACACTACTCTGGGTTCTCACCAACTGCTTCTTTGTTTGTTTTGTGTGTTGTTTTTGGGTCACACCCGGCATCGCTCAGGGGTCATTTCTGGCTCTGTGCTGAGAAATCACTCCTGGCAGACTTGGGGGACCATATGAGATGCTGGGGATCGAACCAGAATTGATCTTGGGTCTGCCACATGTAAGGCAAATGCCCTACCACTAAGCCACTAAGCTCTATCTCCAGTCCCTCTTACCAACTTTTTTTTTTTGGTTTTTGGGTCACACCCAGCAGTGCTCAGGGGTTACTCCTGGCTGTCTGCTCAGAAATAGCTCCTGGGGGCCGGGCGGTGGTGCTAGAGGTAAGGTGCCTGCCTTACCTGCGCTAGCCTTGGACATCCCATATGGTCCCCCAAGCCAGGAGCGACTTTCTGAGCACATAGCCAGGAGTCACCCCTGAGCGTCACCGGGTGTGGCCCAAAAACCAAAAAAAAAAAAAAAGAAATAGCTCCTGGCAGGCATGGGGGACCATATGGGACACTGGGATTCGAACCAACCACCTTAGGTTCTGGATCGGCTGCTTGCAAGGCAAGCACTGCTGTGCTATCTCTCCGGGCCCTCTTACCAACTTCTAAGTGAGGAGAAACTAAGGACAAGATGAGTCTCTTGGGTGTCACGTTTTCTATTTTGCCTGTGAATTTGACACAACTGTGGCTTTCATCCTACGCAACATACTGGTCATTCCCAACTAATCCTGTTGATGCCTACACAAAGTTCCCAATTAAACTTCAATGTTGTTTTTATTTTTATTTATTTTTAAAATGGTTTTTAGTGGGGTGAGGGTGTCTCCAGTGGTGCTTAGGGTCATTGAGGCTACTTCTTTGGCCAGGCAGGGCAATGTTGGGGCCCAGTAAAAGTATATTTGGCTGCTGCTGATTAGAATATGTGTCTGAGGGTGACTGTGGGTCAGTTATGTGGGGCTGGACACTGAACCATGGCCTCATGTACTGCATCCATTTGAATTATCTTTGAGGGCCTAAAACTTCAAGGATTTGTCATCAATGATAATATAGTTGTATGGATTTTTTTTCTTGTAAAAGTTTTTGGGGATCTCCCAAGCAGTGCACAGTAGCTTGGGAGTGGTTTCTAACAGTATTTGGACAACTGGACCAGGTCAATGCTGAGGCCTACGGGTGCAGAGCTGGCCAGAGTCTGTGGTACCAGGGACCATCAGTATTCAACCATTGAGCTACCTTCCTGGTCCTAAAGCAGTATGAATCACTGAACTCTTTAAGTTGAAAGTCTAGTTAGGGGTTAGAGAGAAAAGGTCAATGGTCAGGACCACATGCCTTGAATGCACAAGGACTTAAGTTCAATTCCAAACACTGCATGAGTTTCTGACTGACCAATGGATATAGACCTTGGTGTCCTCCAGCACACTGAGCTGGGCTTTAGCATTGCATCAATCATCTAGTCTGGTTGGTGAAGTATTGCTGATAGGCCATTAGACTCCCTGGTCGCTGCTTGGAAATCTCCAGCATCCTGCTCCCACCATCTCACCCCTCATTATCTAGTACAGTGAATAAATAAAAAGTGCCACTCATATAGCTCAAAACCTGCAGTGTCACCTACCTCCTGCTTTGCCACTGTCAGTGTGTGCCTCTCTTGGGTCATCAGCATGTATATTTGCAGAGCTACCCTCTGTAAGAGAAAAGAATCAACTGCACCCAGGATCCTAACTCATCCGTTTCTTGAATTCTGGACCCAAGGTATGAAGGAAGGAAGGAAGGAAGGAAGGAAGGAAGGAAGGAAGGAAGGAAGGAAGGAAGGAAGGAAGGAAGGAAAAAGAGGAGAGAAAAAGGAAGAGAGAAAAGGAAAGAAAGGAAGAGTGAAAGAAAGAAGAAAAGAGGACCAGAGAGATAGCACAGCAGTAGGGCATTTGCCTTGCAATCGGCCAACCCAGGACCAATGGTGATTCGAATCCCGGCATCCCATATTGTACCCCATGCCTGCCAGGAGCGATTTCTGAGCACAAAGCCAGGAGTAACCGCTGAGCGCTGCTGGGTGTGACCCAAAAATAAAAAAATAAAAAATAAATTAAAAAAAAGAAGGAAAGAGGAAAGATCTCAAAAAGAAAGGAAAAAAAAGAAGAAAAGGAAGAAATGAAGAAAGGTGAAAGGAAGAAGGTAAGGAAAGAAATATCCCTGAGGGCTGGAGCAGTGGAGCAAGCAGTAAAGTGCAGGGTAGTGCCTTGCACACGCTGACCTAGGTCCCCCGGTGTCCCATATGGTCCCCCAAGCCAGGAGCAACTTCTGAGCACATAGCCAGGGGTAACCCCTGAGTGTCACCATGGGGGCCCATATGGAATGCTGGGATTCGAACCACCATCGATCCTGGGTCGGCTGTTTGCAAGGCAAATGCCCTATGCTGTGCTATCTCTCCAGCCCTCTTTCCTTCTTCCTTCCTTCCTTCCTTCCTTCCTTCCTTCCTTCCTTCCTTCCTTCCTTCCTTCCTTCCTTCCTTCCTTCCTTCTTCCTTCCTTCCTTCCTTCCCTTCTTTCCTTCTTTCCTTCTTTCTTTCTTTCCTTTTTTCCTTCTTTCCTTCTTTCTTTCTTTCTTTCTTTCTTTCTTTCTTTCTTTCTTTCTTTCTTTCTTTCTTTCTTTCTTTCTTTCTTTCTTTCTTTCTTTCTTTCTTTCTTTCTTTCTTTCTTTCTTTCTTTCTTCTTTCTTTCTTTCTTTCTTTCTTTCTTTCTTTCTTTCTTTCTTTCTTTCTTTCTTTCTTTCCTTTCTTTCTTTCTTTCTTTCTTTCTTTCTTTCCTTTCTTTCTTTCTTTCTTTCTTTCTTTCTTTCTTTCTTTCTTTCTTTCTTTCTTTCTTTCTTTCTTTCTTTCTTTCTTTCTTTCTTTCTTTCTTTCTTTCTTTCTTTCTTTCTTCCCTCCCTCCCTCCTTCTTCCTTCCTTCCTTCCTTCCTTCCTTCCTTCCTTCCTTCCTTCCTTCCTTCCTTCCTTCCTTCCTTCCTTCCTTCCTTCCTTCCTTCCTTCCTTCCTTCCTTCCTTCCTTCCTTCCTTCCTTTCCTTTTCTCTCTTCTTTTTTCTCTCCTCTTTTTTCTTCCTTTCTTCCTTTGTATGCTGGGTTCAGAACTCAAGAAAGGGATGAGTTAGGATCCTGGGTTCAGTTGATTATTTTCTCTTACAGGTGTGGCCCAAAATGCAAAAAAGAAAAAGAAATGTCCCTGAACTGGAGAGAGAATACAATGGGCTGAAATCATGCTTTGCATATGGAAGGCCCAGGATTGATCCTTGACACTAAGTGGTGCCCTGGGCACCACTGAAAGCAGACCCTGAGGGGCCGGCGAGGTGGCGCTAGAGGTAAGGTGTCTGCCTTGCAAGTGCTAGCCAAGGAAGGACAGCAATTCGACCTCCCCCCCCTGTGTCCCATATGGTCCCCCCAAGCCAGGGGCAATTTCTGAGCGCTTAGCCAGGAGTAACCTCTGAGCATCAAACAGGTGTGGCCCGAAAAAGCAAAAAAAAAAAAAAAAAAAAAAAAAAAGAAAGCAGACCCTGAGCACTGAGTTAGAATTAGCTTCTGAGGGGCCAGAGAGATAGCACTGGAGTAGGGCATTTGTCTTGTACGCAGCTGACCAAGGACAGACCTGGGTTTGATTCTTGGCATCCCACATGGTTCCCCAACCCTGCCAGGAGTGATTTCTGAGTACAGAGTCAGGAATAACCCGTGAGCACCGGCAGGTGTGGCCCAAAATTCAATAAATAAATAAAACAAATGTTTAAATGTCTCTTTCTTGAATCCTGATTTACTTTCCACCACCCCACCACCCCCCACCCCCCACCCCCAGGAATCCAAGCAAGAGGCTTGGGTTGAAAGCATTTCCTCAAGCAGACTTGTTTTTTCCTATTTGCTGAACCCCTCTGCTGAGAGATGTTGTTGGCATCCTGGACTCTAGCACCACACGTGTGACCTACCAGAAAATCCAGTTGGCTGTTCCTGGAAATATTCCAATTCTGGCCTTTCCCCTTTCACCCCACAATGACTGCCATCAGCCTCTTGCAGATCCCACCCAGCCTATCTTTCTACTCTGTTGCCCTCCTTCTTTCTAATCCTCTGCAGTGGGCAACCAGAGTGCTCTTTTCACAACTCAAGTTGGGTCATGCCACACGCATGCCCTTGGAACCCCTCTAGGGCTGCCATGTCACTGGGAATAAATCCTGAATCTTTGTCTTGGCTTTTCTGCTCCATCCCTTCTGTCTTTATTTGTCTCTCATCTTTTCTTTTCTTTTCTTTTTTTTTTGGTTTTTGGGCCACACCTAGCAGCACTCAGGGGTTACTCCTGACTTTGCACTCAGAAATCACTGGGGGGGTGGCATATATGGATGCTGGGGATAGAACCCAGGTCCATCTCAGGTCAGCAGCATGCAAGGCAAATGCCCTACCAATGTGCTTTTGCTCCAAATCCCAGGTCTCTCATTTTTACTCAAGTCATTCTGGGGCTTGGTTGCCTTGAACATACCAACTGCTCTGGCTTCAGGTTTTTTTTGTTTTGTTTTGTTTTGTTTTTGGCTTTTTGGGTCATACCCAGCAGCGCTCAGGGGTTACTCCTGACTCTGTGCTCAGAAACCGCTTCTGGCAGGCACAGGGGACTATATGGGATGCAGGATTTGAACCATCATTGGTCCTGGGTCGGCTGCTTGCAAGACAAAAATGCCCTACTGCTGTGCTATCTCTCTGGCCCCAGGTGATTTTTTTTTTAATTCCTTTGGTTTTTCTGGCCACACCTGTTTGATGCTCAGGGGTTACTCCTGGCTAAGTGCTCAGAAATTGCCCCTAGCTTTCGGGGACATATGGGATGCAGAGGGATTGAACTGTGGTCCTTCCTTGGCTAGCGCTTGCAAGGCAGACACCTTACCTCTAGGGCCACCTCGCTGGCTCCAAGGGAAGGAGCTTTTGAGGAGTGTCTCCAGGCTCTGAGGATATGGGAGGTGGGTAAAAGGGTGTGACCTTGGCCTGTTGTGGTCTTATTCATTCTGTTGGCTCACTTCACAGCCATGAAAGGAGCTGGGAGGATGGTGGCCTTAGGAAGTGCTGAGGACACTATTCTGAGGAGTGCAAGCCATGTGGAATAAAGCCATCCAAACCAGTTTGACAGGAGTAAGCTGGATTCTGTCTCCACTCAAATATGTCCCCACATAAATATGAACACCTCAGGGGCTTCCGGAACCTGATCAGATCTATGCAGAGAGGGGCTTCACTGTTAACCTGAACTTGCCATTGGCACAGAGGCTCAAAGTGCTCTGTTCCCCTTGAGTTCCTCCTGAGACTCAAGATCTGAAGTCTACAGGAAGCATATTGTCCCTCTACCCCTAGCACAAAGTTAGGGTTCCAGCAAGTTGGTCTTTCCCTGCCCTCCATTCACTCACAAATGTTTAATGAGTCTGTACTATGTGCTGAGCTCAAGTCTGGGTCTCAGATGAAGATTCCAGGGGATAGAAATTACAGGGCCACAATGAGGGGCTGAAGTGGGATCGGGAGAGTGTCTAGAATCTAAGTGGGCTTAACCTCACCTTGCTCAAATCCCCCACAATAAACATGATCACTTCCTAGAATATCTGAGACATTGATGTTCCCTAAAAACCTTCCTTTTCTTTAAATCCTTCACTCACACTAATACTACTTCCTGAGGTCTTGGTACCCACCCACCCCACCCCAGAACCATGCCAGGTATTAGGGACAGAGGATGAAGCAAACATGCCCACTCCACTGCAGTCTCCTCTCATTCCACATCCTCTTCTCTAACTTCTCGGCCCTTCTTCAAGATTTTAGCTGCCACCAGGATCCAACATTTTCTTCTTGCCCCAGTTGACCATAAACACATCCAGCTGTGGGTCAGGCAATGTCATGTGATCCATCTTGTGGCTGGCAATGAAGAAATTGTCTCCATAGGCAGAGGACAGTTCGGCATTAGTACTGCAGCTCTCCTTCCAGGATGCCTTTCTCCTGGGGTTCTCCTTCTCATCCCAGTTTAAGATAGCTTGAAGGAGGGGCCAGAGAGATAGCATAGCGAATCCCGGCAGCAGCTGATTCAAACAAACAGTGGTTTGAATCCTGGCATCCCATATGGTTCCCCTTGCCTGCCAGGAGTGACTTTTTTTTTTTTTTTTGGTTTTTGGGCCACACCCGGTGATGCTCAGGGGTTACTCCTGGCTATGCACTCAGAAGTCACTCCTGGCTTGGGGGACCATATGGGACGCCTGGGGATAGAACCGCGGTCCGTCCTAGGCTAGCGCAGGCAAGGCAGGCACCTTACCTCTAGCGCCACCGCCTGGCCCCAGGAGTGACTTCTGAGCACAGAGCCAGGAGTAATCCCTGAGCGCCACCAGGTGTGACCCAAACAACAACAACAACAACAACAACAACAACAACAAAGATACCTTGAAGGAAAATCCACAGAGACAATGGGCTCTTCCTCCTTCTGGTTGACCAAACTGGAGAGAACAGTTCAGTTCTTCAGGACTGGGGAGACATGGTCACCCCCTGCTGCCCTGCCTTCAGGGCCCAGGGCCCAGGGCTCCTCCTGCTATCAGACTCACCAGCATTTTCCTTTGTTTTAGGACCAAATCTGGCAGTGGTCAGGGATAGAACCACAATCAGGGGGCCGGCGAGGTGGCGCTAGAGGTAAGGTGTCTGCCTCACAAGCGCTAGCCAAGGAAGGACCATGGTTCGATCCCCTGGCATCCCATATGGTCCCCCCCAAGCCAGGGGCAATTTCTGAGCGCTTAGCCAGGAGTAACCCCTGAGCATCAAATGGGTGTGGTTCAAAAAACCAAAAAAAAAAAAAAAAAAAAAGAACAAGAACCACAATCAGCTGTGTGCAAGGCAAGCTCCTACCTGCTGTAACTGCGTGGCTCACAGATTACAGAATTTTTTCTCTTTTCTCCCTCTTTTTTTTTTTTTTGGCTTGTTTTTTGTTTTGTTTTGTTTTGGTTTAGTTTTTTGGTTTTTCGGTCACACCTGGCAGCACTCAAGGGTTCCTCCTGGCTCTATACGGCAGGCTTGGGGGGACCATGTGGGATGCCAGGATGCAAACCGTCCTTCTGCATGCAAGGCAAACACCTTACCTCCATGCTATCTCTCTCGCCCTAGATTAAAGAATCTTTTTTTTTTTTTGGTTTTTGGGCCACACCCATTTGACGCTCAGGGGTTACTCCTGGTTATGTGCTCAGAAATCGCTCCTGACTTGGGGGGACCATATAGATGCCAGGGGATTGAACCTTGGTCCGTCCTAAGCTAGCGCTTGCAAGGCAGACACCTTACCTCTAGCGCCACCTTCCCGGCCCCAGATTACAGAATCTTAAACAGGGGATGGCAACCTTGATGTCTTAAGGGTTGGCCTCCCTCATTCACCACAAGACACAGCTTTAGGGTCATTCAAATTTCCTATAGGACCGGGGAGTGGCAGCACCTCTGAGATGACAGTGTTCTTGGCAGCTGAAGGGGGGTGAGGTCACCTATAAACGCTTGGGTGTCTATCTGAACACCCAAGTTGGGTGAGGCATAGAAATGCAACAGCTGATGTGATTTGGTTTCTAGAGTTTAGCACTCCTGCCCAGCTGGTCCCTACAGATCATCCCAGCTCTTTCCCTTTTCTTATCTTTTCTTTATTCCTTTTTTCTTTTTTCTCTTCTTTTCTTTTTTCCTTTCCTTTCCTTTGTTTTCTCTTCACTCCTTTTCTTGTCTCTTCTTTTCTTTCTCTTTTCTTTTTTTGGGGGCACACCTGGCGACGCTCAAAGGTTACTTCTGGCTTTGCTCAGAAATCACTCCTTGCAGGCTTGGGGAACTATATGGGATGCTAGAAATTGAACCTATGTCCGTCCTGGATCAGCTTCATGCAAGGCAAAGGCCATACTCTGTGCTATTTCTTTGGACCCTCTTCTTTTCTGTTGCAGGTGGAGCTGGGATTCAAACCCAACCTCTCCCACTTGCAGAATCAGTACTCTCCTGCTCAGACACATCCAAGCCTCTTTTTCTTTTTTAAGTTGTGGGAACATGGTCTATGATCAGGTTAATGTTTATGCTTTGGTCTACAAAATTCTTGTATCCCACCACCACTACTTGTGCCCAAACCCGCCCACCCATTCCATCCTCGGTTCATCCCATTCCTTGCCCCACCTCCACCCCCGCTTGGTAACCCCAGTCTGTTGTGAGAGTCCAAGGGTTTGTTTGCCTTGGACACTGCCTCCTCCCTTGCTTTGTTTCTTTATATACCACATGTGGGTGAGATCATCTGGCGTTTGTCCTTCTTCCTCTATTTCGCTATATAACACCCTTTAGTATCATCCAAGTGGTTACAGAAGACAAATTTGCATCTTTTCTTATAGTTGAGTAGTATTCCCCTGTGTCAATCTACAATTTTGGTAGCCACTTATTTGACATTTGGGCATTTGGATTATTTTTGGATCTGGGCCATTGCAAATAACGATACCCTGAACCCAGGTGTGCCATGCATTTTTTTTCCAATAAATACCAGCATATTTTAACCTGCTGGGTGGATGCCCAGAAGCAGATTCATTGCATCATATGGTAGCCCTATTTTTAACTTTATGAGAAATGTCTGTACTGTTTTCCATAGTCTGAACCGGATGATAGTCCCACTGACAAAGAATGAGGATTCCTTTTTATTACCACATCGCCTCAGGTGAAAAGTTGCAATTTTTTCCTTCTAATGATGGCAGGGATTAGACCTAGAACCTCATACATGAAAGGCAAGTGCTGTATTTATGGACACATCCCCTGCCCCCAAAGTTCTGGTAACCACTCAGGGGCAGTGGCTGTGCTCAGAGGTAGAACAATGGTATCCCTGCTAACTTAATCACTCAAGGCTTCATGAAGCCTGATGGGACATACTTTCTAAATAGACTTCCAGTCCTGTAGGACAGGAAGGTGGGAGAGAGGGGAAATATATTATCAGTTGCAAAAATTATAAAAAATAATAGTTGCAATGGGAGCCAGACCAATAGCACAACAGCTAGGGTGTTTGCCTTGCATACGCAGACCTGGGTTTGATCCCCAGCATCCCATATGGTCTCCTAGCCTACCAGAAGTAATTTCTGATCTCAGAGCCAAGGATAACCCTTGAGTGCCACCAGATGTGGCCCCAAAACAAAGCCAAAAAATTAGTTGCAAAAAAATGTGGTTGCCAGGGGCTATAGAGACAATCCATGAGGTATGGCATTTGCCTTGCAAGCAGCTGCTCCCGGCACTTACCCCTGCCAGGCATGATCCCTGAGCACAGAATCAGAAGCAATTCCTTGAACACTGCCAAGTATGATCCAAAATAAATTAAAAAAAATTAATTCCAGGAGGGGCCAGAGAGATAGCATGGAAGTAAGGCATTTGCCTTGCATGCAAAAAGACAGTGGTTTGAATCCCAGCATCCCACATCGTCCCCTGTGCCTGCCAGGAGTGATTTCTGAGCACAGATACAGGAGTAACCCCTGAACGCTGCCAGGTGTGACCCCCCCCCCAAATTTAATTCCTGAGGCTGGAAAGATAGCACGGCAGTAGGGCACTTGCCTTGCATGCAGAAGGATGGTAGTTTGAATCCTGGCATTCTATATGGTCCCCCAAGCCTGCCGGGGGTGATTTCTGAACGTAGTGCCAGGAGCACTGCCGGGTGTGACCCAACCCCCCAAAAAATATTTCCTTAATAATAATCACCACCAACACCCTGAGTTGGTCAGTCATAGATTACCAGGGCCTAGACCTTTGACTGAACATGCAGCATTGCTGTCCAGGTTTCACAGAACCCAGGTAATGCTTGCTTGGATTCCTAGTCCAGGCACTTCTGAAAACAAGGTGGAAAATGTTCTTGGGTCAGGCATGTTCCTGATCGAGGGCCTTGGTCAAGTAGCAGAAACGAGGGGTCTCCGCAGGCATTTGAGAAGAGCAGAGGAACAATGGGGCCAAGATGGATCGTCATCCATCTAGGAGGCACCTCCCAACAATTTCGAAAAATACCAGAGGGAAATGTTAGGGCCTAGGAGCCTGAGCCTGGAAGCGGGAACAAGTGTGGGAGCAATCTGGCAACTGACTTTGCATGCATAGACTGACAGAATGTGGCACTACTGGTGGCTCTCAGGGAAGATGGGTGGTAATAATGAAAGCATGAAACTTAGACGACGTCATCATGCAATGCTACTTCAGGAAAAAAGAAACATGCTTATTTGGATATTGCTTAAGATGAGTCAGCTGCAGAGTCAACTTTGGGAACATAACTCTGCTTTGGAAGCTACCACAGTTCTCAAATAGGTGAGGCAGTGGATGCCAAGGAAATAGTCTGTTCAATCACGATTTTTTCTTCTTTATATATTTTGTTTTTGTGTTTTGGTTTACACCTCACTGTGCTCAGGACTAATTCGTGGTTCTGTACTCCTAGCAGGGTTCTGGGGACTATATCAAATCTGGGCCAGCCACATAAAAGGCAAGTGCCTTACCATTGTATTATCTCTTCAGCCCTAGCCACAGGTGTCTTTTCAAATATTTTAATGATCTTAAGTTAAAAATACAGACTCTTGGGGCTGGAGAGATAGCATGGAGGTAAGGCGTTTGCCTTTCATGCAGAAGGTCATCAGGTCAAATCCCGGCATCCCATATGGTCCCCCGTGCCTGCCAGGAGCAATTTCTGAGGATGGAGCCAGGAATAACCCCTGAGCAGTGCCGGGTGTGACCCAAAAACCACACACACACACAAAAAAACAAAACAAAACAAACAAACAAACAAACAAACAAAAAACCCAGACTCTCACTTGGACCAGCATGGTATTGTCACAGGGAATACTGATAGTGTACCAAAGCAGAGTGAAATGTCCCCTCTGTGATAGTTTTGCTCTGCCCTGTTTTAGAATCTCACTCTGGCATTTTATCCAATCTCTCATACTATAGATTTAGTGAAATGCAATGCATTTGACACTGGCCATATGCAGTAGTGATGTGTGTGTGTGTGTGTGTGTGTATATATATATATATATATATATATATATATATATATATATATATATGTATATATGTATGTATGTATCTTTATCCTTAATTCCAAATTTTCCTCATCTTGATTTTCACTCTTTATATGATCTCTGACCTGGAAGGAGCATATTCAGAACTTTGCTAATCAGCTCATTACAAAGAGTTCTGTTTTGGGGCCGGAGAGATAGCATGCAGGTAAGGCGTTGGTCTTTCATGGAGGACAGTGGTTCGAATCCCGGCATCCCATATGGTCCCCTGTGCCTGCCAGGGGTGATTTCTGATCCTAGAGCCAGGAGTAACCTCTGAGTACTGCCGGGTGTGACCCCCCCCCCAAATAAAAACAAACAAACAAAAAACCCAAAAACCCCCCAAAGAGTTCTGTTTTAATACAGGATGCTCTCACTTATGGTATATCTGTGGTTTATAATGTAACTGTACTAGGAAATGTAATGTAGTAAAGGGGGAATGCCTAGATCAAGGGGATCATCATTGATTCCAGAGCCTAGGGAGGAGGACAGAGAAGAAAAGAAATCAAGGGGGAAAGGAAGAAGATGAGAAAGGGAAGTAAGGGAAAACAGGGCTGGGGGCTTCAGTTGTGTTGGGAAGATGAGAAAGGGGTTTAGCTATACACCCAAAGCAAAGCAGAGTCAGCAATACTGAAAACATGAGGTCTATGTGGAAACCACTGATCTTTAATATACTTGCCAAGGCAGTGGGTGGGGATGTTGATTGGAGGATGACAGAGTATGAGAACACTGTTGACGATGGATGACACTCATGGTGGATTGGTGTCAAAAACTCTACAATCAGTAACTTTGTAAACCACAATATTTTGGTGGGGGCACACCCGGCAGCTCTCAGGGGTTATTCCTGGCTCTGCACTCAGAAATAGTACCTGGCAGGCTTGGGGGACCATATGGGATGCTGGGAATGGAACCTGGGTCTGTCCTGGGTCAGCCGCATACAAGGCAAACACTTTACCTGATGTGCTATTGCTTCAGTTCCTATAAACCACAATTCTTTAATTAAATAAAAATTAAAAACAAAAGCAAATAACAAAACAAACAGCTATTTTTTTTAATTTTTTATTTTTAATTATGAGAACAATGATGCAAAGAGGACAAGGTAAAGTTACAGTGAAAGGACAATCACCCATAAACAGAGTTCTCAGAAAAAATCCCCTTGCTGACGCCTAAATATTGAACTTACAGTCAAAAAAACATTAAGAAAAATAAGGCAGAACCCATGTACAATTACTTTGTCCACAAGTCCCCAGATTATAGTACATTATAACATTTCTTAGCAGTACACAAAGCAACCTAAAGCCATGAGATTTATGTGACTCCTTAACATTGAAGGCATAGTATTTTTATATATATTCATACACATACATATTAGTTTAAGTTAACATCAAAAGTTTAAGAGGTTTTTTTTTTTAAGGGTTAGTCAAAAGGGCATAGTAAAAATGGTGTTAGAGTAGCAAGTATTGTTTGCATAGGCCCACCAAAATATGGGGGTCATAGAAAGGAATAGCCTTGGTCTAAATACAAGGAGACCACTACCCCTGAAGTTTCCTGGCATAAGACCAACTCTAGGCTCCAGGCGAACTAGTTTATTCAATCCAAGTCATTGTATGTAGTGCCAATACAGCTTTATTTTTCACGCAGTCCTATTGTTGGCATCAGGTTTCTGTATTAAAGATCCTGGAATCTGCACATCTTACATTGAAGTCAGGCTGGTGTGGAGTATCCTCTAGTTTCACCTCACAATTAAGGGGCAATACAGAAAGCCCTGTCCAGTAAGCAGATCATTGTTGTTGTTAAGTCTTCTCAGTGTTAAGGGAAGTCTCTTTTGAGTAGATCGATGTCAGAGCAGCTGTAGGGTCTTCCCTGGTAGAGGATTGCCTCCAGGTGATGTTATAGACAACCTTGGATGTTTTGTAGATGTCTTCTCTAGATCGGGGTGAATGGAGAATGCCCATTCTTCTGAGGCCTATGCCAGGTCTTTATGTCAATGTTCAGGGTGTAAGGTCCCATTGCACTACAAGATTTGTGTGTTCCCATCTCTATTAGATAAGAACTTATTGGTATGTATAGTATTTTCCCCTTTTTAGTGTGCCTAAGCAAACAAGAAATAAAGCCACGTGGCATTATCAGAGTATATGGGGGCGTAAGAACACGTCCAACAATACCCATGACTTGGTTCAAACATAAGCATTAAACTGAGGGATTCTTTCACACCAAATTCCATATTGAGCAGTTCACAAAGAGAAGATAAAAAAAGGGGGGGGGGATCGTCACTGTATAAGAAAATATTCAGCAAAAGTTATGGCCATCAAAGAAAACACCCATAAAATGTTGAAAAGACATACGTGTCTTTTTATGCCTTTTGGAATAGTTGGGTGAGTGTTAACTCCAGGGCACCACTTTGGTCTGTGACTTAGGACTCTACAGTACTTAAGTTAAAAAGGGTAAATGAGGAGTAATGATGATAGGAGTTAAGGAAGTTAAAGAGAAAAATGATCTTTTGTAGGGGTGTGCAAAAGGGCAGAGTACAAAATGGACATTCTGCATACATAAAAACATAATTCAATGATAGTGAGTACTATTAATGTATCTGGCGCCCGTGTGATTTTGAAAATATAGACTGGAGGGGCCGGGCGGTGGCGCTGGAGGTAAGGTGCCTGCCTTACAAGCGCTAGCCAAGGAACGGACAGCGGTTCGATCCCCCGGCGTCCCATATGGTTCCCCCAAGCCAGGGGCGATTTCTGAGCACATAGCCAGGAGTAACCCCTGAGCGTCAAACGGGTGTGGCCCAAAAACCAAAAAAAAAAAAAAAAATGAAAATATAGACTGGAAAGAAATTATCAGTGACTGCATCAAGAAGCTGGGAGGCCGGAAGTTCAGAGCCCCACCCAGACCCTCCCTAAGGAGCCGAATGGATAATGGGGGAAAGTCTAAGCCTAGGGTACCTTCAAGCTCCGCCAAGGGACCCAACTCGCTGGCTTGCCCAGGCATGTGGCCCGGGGAAGCCCTGGAGATCTGGAGCAAGGCAGTAGAGGGGTGCTGGGGTTACCCAAGTCCAGCATCCACCCCCCAGGCCTAGTTAAGAAGGCCTCTGGCATGGCAGAGGCCTGCCGAACCCAATGCTGCTAGACTTCCGGCTCCCAGGAAGGAAAGAGATCCTTCAAGAAGCTGGGAGGCCAGAAGTTCAGAGCCCCACCCAAGGAGCTATTTTTTTTTTACCTTCAATGATCTACAGTTTACTTTTAAGTATAAACTCCTTTTAGCGACCATATTCAATACATAATTATTGAAGATTTTATGATAACATTTTTTCTCCCCATAAAAGTGGGTTATAGTCATTATGTGAAACTTTTTGAAGGGGCTGGAGAGATAGCATGGAGGTAGGGTATTTGCCTTGCATGCAGTAGGACGGTGGTTCGAATCCCAGCATTCCGTATGGTCCCCTGATCCTGCCAGGAATGATTTCTGTGCGTAGAGCCAGGAGTAACCCCTAAGCGCTGCCAGGTGTGATCCAAGGACCAATAAATAAATAAATAAATAAATAAATAAATAAATAAATAAATAAATAAAAAT
Source organism: Suncus etruscus (assembly GCF_024139225.1). Classification (NCBI taxonomy): domain Eukaryota; kingdom Metazoa; phylum Chordata; class Mammalia; order Eulipotyphla; family Soricidae; genus Suncus; species Suncus etruscus. The sequence goes on from NC_064859.1 coordinate 85,400,387, forward strand.
TAAAAAAAAACTTTTTAAAAAGTGTGTGGCTATTATTGGCAAAACACAGGATTCAAGCTGCTGAATCTTCCAGGTATACAGGTAAGGACTGAGAACTCTGAGCCTTCTTTTTTTTTTTTTTTTGGTTTTTGGGCCACACCCATTTGACGCTCAGGGGTTATCCTGGCGCTCAGAAATCGCCCCTGGCTTGGGGGGGACCATATGGGACGCCGGGGGATCAAACCGCGGTCCGGTCGGTCCTACGCTAGCGCTTGCAAGGCAGACACCTTACCTCTAGCGCCACCTTCCTGGCCCAAGCCTTCTTTTTTTTATTTTTTTTTATTTTTATTTTTTTTTGGGCCACACCCGGCGGTGCTCAGGGGTTACTTCTCACTGTCTGCTCAGAAATAGCTCCTGGCAGGCACGGGGGACCATGTGGGACACCGGGATTCGAACCAACCACCTTTGGTCCTGGATCGGCTGCTTGCAAGGCAAACACCGCTGTGCTATCTCCCTGGGCCCTGAGCCTTCTTGGAATAGAGGTGGACAGATTCCCTTCACTATCAGAAGGCCCAGAAGACCCTGTCCATACCAATATATTCTGGCATAGAAATGGCTCCGCTCTACAACTGAACCTCTTCAATCTGCCAAACCATCAGATTGTTCCAGGTCCCAGAGCTCATGGTCTCTGAGGCTGTGCGATACTTCCAAATTTCACTGTACTGACAGCATAGTAGGAACACCGCAAATTGAATGGGAAGGTTGCATAGTAGCCCACAAGCTCAATGAGTGAAAACAATAACACAGAAGACTTAACTAGCACCAACCAGTTTAATAAATCCTTATAAAATAATATATAATTACAAATCATATAAAGATGAGATATAATAAATTGACTTATCGATATAAGTTTTGATAATTCCTTTGGTCATTTTGTTGTAACAAGCACTGTAAAGAAAATCTGTGTCTGCTAAGGGCTTGGTGGGCAAGTGGGAAACTCGGTCCATCAGTGAAGGAAGGCCACATTGGTGTAGGATTGATGTTGGAACATTGAATGTCTAAAATAACAGTATTATAAATGATGGCAAATCACAGTTTTATAATTTAAAAAGATCCTCCTCCCCCAAAACCCAAACAGGATGCAATGATTATGCAATAAACACAGTAGTTCTACCAGGTGGCTTTCGAGAGTCAGTCTGTGGGAGTTGGTGTGAAAAGTTCCTGTTTGGAGGCCCTAAGTTGTCCTGGGGACCTGTGTTCCTGCATTTATACAGGTCTGACTCACTACACTGTGGGCTTGGTGCTGAGGGTGGAAACAAGGTCTTCAGAGTAGCTGATTTATCAGTTGGTCCAAATGTTTTTGGCCTGTACTTTTCATGCGCTCTTGAGGATCTAATCAGCTAGAGGCCACTTTTATGGAAGTTATGGGATGGAGAAAAGGACAAGAAAAACAGAAGTAAGATATCGGCCCTCTGTGAGAGAACTAGGAACCAGTGGTGTTTATGGTTCACACCAGTACAGTGTGGTCCTCCAAGCACCAAGTCAGGAGTAAAACCCAACAATGAAAACTCATACTCACACACACACACACACACACACACACACACACACACACACACACACACACACACACTTATAAATGCACTTTATTGGGGCCCATATGATATGGTCCCTGGATCTGCCAGTAGTCATTCCTAAGTGCAGAATCAGTTACCCCAACCACTATCAGGTGGACCCCTAAAAACAATAAATAAATATATAAGTTTATTTAATCATCTTTATGAAAATACCATGTGGTGAGAGTCTCAGGTAGAGAATCAAAACAGCTCAAAAGTAAAAGATGAAGGAAGCCACCACATAAAGACTTCCAGAGGCAGGAGACTCAACCCATGCAGACAGACCAACCACAGAGAAAGACCTATAAGACAAGACTTCCTTACCACCTAGTCATGACCAAAAAAAAAAAAAAAAAAAAAGGTTAATGAAAATATTTCTCCTAAAGCTACCCCCAACAAAAGGTAAATCACAGCAATTTCAAAAACAGTTGGCATTAAAAAAAAGACAGGACATGTCTACAAAACTTATTACATGTAAAGTATTTGTAAAATGTTTGTATGAAATAGGGCCAGAGAGATAGCATGGAGGTAAGGTGTTTGCCTTGCATGCAGAAGGACGATGGTTCAAATTCTGGCATCCCATATGGTCCCCTGAGCCTGCCAGGAGCGATTTCTGAGGATAGAGCCAGGAGTAACTCCTGAGCACTGCTGAATGTAACCCCCCCAAAAAAAAAGTGTTTGTATGAAATAGATGAAAAGTATGACCCAACACATTAGTTATAACTTAAGAAGGTTCAATGAATAAATAACCTCAAGTAAGGCTATTCTACACCCAAAACAAATGAGAAAAAAAAATGATGAGAAGACAAGCTTGAATCTCCGGCATCCCATTTGGTCCCCTGAACCTGCCAGGGCTGTACTGAAGATTGAACCTCAGCTCTTGTATTCCAAGCATGCATTCCTTTAAGCCATCTCCTTGTTCCTGCATTTACCAGCTTTTCTTAGCCTCTGTTCATTTGGATATTGTGGATTGCCAGTGGATTCATTTGGCTGAAAATAAAGTTTCTATTTCTTTTTAATATACCTTCTAAAAGGAAACTCCAGTTTTCTTTTATTCACATAACACACGGCACTGAATGAAAGAATACTTCTACCCAAGCAGCTTTTTGGTTTTCAGTGGATACCATCTGGTGTACTGAAATGAAACTCAGTTCTGCCCTAACCTCCTGTGATTGGCATGAACCTGCAGGTTCAAGGGTTGGGGCCATCGGATCACCTCATTCTCCTCTTTATATGTAGCCTGGGTCACTTCAGCTTCTGACCAAAAAACTGCAAACTGATGGCTCCTCATGACCTTCTCCTCATGTTCCAGAATTTTCCAGGGTGACTCAAAGAAGCGGGAAAACACTGACAAATACTAGTTTCTAGTCAAGGATACAATTAGAATACAAATGAACAGTCAGATGGAAAGGTACCTTGGGGAAAAGGTCTGAGGGGGCCCCCTAAACTGGAGCATCTGTCTCCCATGGTGTTGAGGTGTGAACAATCTGTAACACTCTGAACTCCATATGTAGGAATTTTCACAAAGGTTTCATGTCATCATGAGCTTCTGTCTCTTGTCCATCTTCCCTTTGTTGTTGTTTTTTTTTATTTGTTTGTTTGTTTTTTTGGTCACACCTGGAAGTACTTAGGGATTACTCCTGACTCTACACTTAGAAATTGCTTCTGGCAGGCTCAGCGGACCATATGGGATGCCGGGATTAGAACCACTGTCCTTCTGCATGCAAGGCAAATGCGCTTCCTCCACGCTATTTCTCCGGCCCCCCATCTTCCCTTTGGAGAGTAAAGGTTGGAGTGGAAAGTTCTAGGCTTTTAGTCATACTTAGTGTCTCAGGAAGTAGCCTGAATAATGAGCTACTAGTAGTCATCACAAAACAGACACTGGGATTCCCCAGGAAAGACCAAAGGGGTTGGGAGCTCTGGTTGGACACTTTTATACCCTCAGATCTCTGGAAATATCAAGTTTTAGGAGCTCAGGGTCAGAAACAGGAGTCAAAGACCAACTCTCACCACAAAACATGCTCCTTCCCAGTGCCTCTATCTGTCACTCAGGACTTAGAAGGGTTTTAGTAATTCTGCAGCAAAAATAGGGGTCAGACTCTGGGGGAGGCAGAGATCAGTGTTAACATATGTCTGATGATTTCACATACAATATTTGTATTTGTTGGCAGTGGGGGTCATTCCTGGTGGTGCTCAGGGCCTACTCCCACTTCTGTGCTCCAAAATTGTATCATGCAGTCAGTGCTCAGGGGACCATCCCAAGCTGGAAATTGAACCCAACCTCTGGCATGCAAAGCATGAGCTCACCTCTTTGAACTATCTCTCTGATGTTTTGCCCTTTCAATTTGGGCAATAATTGTGGCCCCTCCCACAGACCTCTAGGTAATACACAGTCAAGAAGGCTGGTGGTACAGTGTGAGTGTCTTGAGGATTTGATGCTGCTCTACCCCTTCAGTGCTAGGAACCACTGGCCACTCTGGCCATGCTCCAGGGCTGCACCTGGTATTGCCCAAGGCCTTCAGGGTAGAACCAGCAATGTTTAGGAGGACATGTGGTGATGGGGATTGAAGCCAGGGCCAGTTAAGGCAAGGCAAGCCCTCCAGTCTTTCGGTGGTTTTATGTGGTTACAAAAATTTGAGGGGGCCACACCCAGTGCTTTTCAGGGGTTACTCCTGGCTCTGCACTCAGAAATTACTCCTGGTGGTGCTCAGGAGACCATATGGCATGCTGGGTATTTTTTTGGGGGGGAGGGGGAGGTCACACTCAGCAGCACTCAGGGGTTACTCCTGGCTCTATGCTCAGAAATTGCTCCTGGCAGGCTCAGGGGACCATATGGGATGCCGGGATTCTAACCAACGACCTTCTGCATGCAAGGCAAATGCCTTATCTTCATGCTATCTCTCCAGCCCCCGGATTGCTGGGTATTGAGCTCAGGTTGCTGAGTGAAAGACAAACATCTTACTATTACCTATCTACTCAGGCTCCCTGAAAAAACTTTTTTTTTTAAGAACTCTTCCCTATTAATCAATTTTGTGTGGCTTTTATTACCTGTTTTGACTCTGTCAGATATTTATGACACAGTCTTTGGGTTTTGTCAGAGAAAAATAAAAACACTTATATTTTCTTGTAATGTTTTCAGGACTAATTTGTGAAGAGACAGTTTTGGTTTGGAGGCCACACCCTGTGGTTCTTAGAGGTTGTGTGCTCAGAGATCATGTAAGATATTAGGGATAAAACATGGGTTGACTGCATATGTTGGAGGCAAGTGCCTTAGCCCTGGTAATTTCTCTCTGATTCCCAGGACTTTTGTATTTATATACATCCCTTATCACCTGTCATTCATAACAGTATAAGGAAATAGGGATGTATCACGACATTCCCCCCCCCCCAGATAACTACCTGGATATTCCAAAATTTCTATAAATAAGCCATTTTCCTTTATTGATTTAGAATATAATGTATAAAAATCAAAAGAGGGGGGCTGGAGAGATAGCATGGAGGTAGGATGTTTGTTTTGCATGCATAAGGACAGTGGTTTGAATCCCGGCATCCCATATGGTCCCCCAAGCCTGCCAGGAGCGATTTCTGAGCTTAAAGCCAGGAGGAACCCCTGAGCACTGCTGGATGTGACCCAAAAACCAAAAACAATTCTTTTTTTTTTTTTTTTTTTTTTGGTTTTTGGGCCACACCCAACAGTGCTCAGGGGTTACTCCTGGCTGTCTGCTCAAAAATAGCTCCTGGCAGGCACAGGGGACCATATACCGGGATTCAAACCAACCACCTTTGGTCCTGGATCGGCTGCTTGCAAGGCAAACGCCGCTGAGCTATCTCTCTGGGTCCCCAAAACAGTTCTTATATCACCCTGACAACTGGGGCAACAGCAACAGTCTGCTTTTAGGGCAGGATTTTCTGCAATGTTAACTGATGGAGAGACAAAACCAGAAGACACAATACACACCAGGTCTTTGACACAAAACATGTACAGAAACCAACCCCATCAGTTTGCATACACCCCAGACTGGGCAGGGCACTAGTTGGGCCACAGGGTCAGACACTGCTCCTGCTGGCTGAATGCAAACCTTGTCCCGAGTTTGCACCCATCCCTGCACTTACTGACCCTCACATAGCCCTTCCAGCAGTGTGCTTTCCTTGGTTTAGTTCACGCCATGTTAACACGGGAACTAACTCAGGGAAACTGATGGCCGAAAGAGCCCACTTCTCACAGTGGATTCTATTTCTTAGGTCCCGGAGGCACCACTTGGCTTAGGGATCACTCCTGGTGGTGCTCAGGGGACTTCAAGGGATGCAAGGGATCCAACCCAAACACCTTGCCCTCTCTACTATCTTACTCAGCCTTGCCCTCTCTACTATCTTACTCAGCCTCTGATCTTTTCATATCCCTAGCACCCCTGGTGGTCTCCTAGCCTGACAGAAGTAATTTCTGATCTCAGAGCCAAGAGTAACCCTTGAGTGCCACCAGATGTGGCCCAAAATCAAAAACAAAACAGTTGCAAAAAAATGTAGTTGTAAGGGGTCATAGAGACAATCCATGAGGTATGTCATTTGCCTTGCAAGCAGTTGATTCCAGCACTTATCCCTGCCAGGCATAATCCCTGAGTACAGAATCAGAAGTAATTCCTGGGGCTGAAGCAGTGGCACAGTGGTAAGGCATCTGTCTTGCCTGCACTAGCCTAGGACGGAACTCGGTTTGATCTCCTGGCGTCCCATATGGTCCCCCAAGCCAGGGGCGATTTCTGAGCGCATAGCCAGGAATAACCCCTGAGTGTCAGTGGGTGTGGCCCCAAAACCAAAAAAAAAAAAAGAAAGAAAGAAAGAAAAGAAATTGCTGGTAGGCTTGGGAGAACATATGGGATGCTAGGGATTGAACCCAGGTCAATTGAACCTGGGTCTGTCTTGGGTTGGCTGCTGGGCTATCGCTCTAGCCCCTGTTGTTGTTTTTACAGCAAACCTTTTTCTGATACAATGTACCTTTTATTGAATTATTGTGAGTGATTTATTTTACTGGAGTACCAATATTATTTTTATACTTGTGGTCCAAACCTGTAGGCTTTTCATTCTAAAAGACTAGATGCCAACTCAGAAGGACCAAAAACCCTGAAGAATTTATTACACAAATATCCCCTGCAAAGGGCCCTGCCACATCATACAGGCTGCTCAAGAGGCAGAAAAATGCCAGGGGGAAGGCCTGGGTCAGACTTTAATGGGGTTTCCAGGGGAAAGACTAGACAGGGAAAGACTAGATTGAGGGTCAGCTAACTTGTAGGCAGGCAGACTTTATCACCATAGATGTGGTCTGCAGTTGCCCGTTCCTGGAATGACCCAGGCTACGGATATGACTGTGCTGTGTGAGCTAGATAAAGGACATAGTGGCTTCCATGTGGCTGGTGTGGCCCCAAAGACATTCAGAAATTAGGCAGCCCCAAGAGGACAGTTACTTCCTAAATCTGTAAGGCCCCCAAACACCAGAGGATGGAGAACATAGAATATTCCACCCACCAACTTGAGGAATTAAAAAAATAAATGTAGAAAATCTAAAAAGAACCTTTATTTTGTGTGTGTGGTTTTCTTTTCTCTTCCTTCCTTCCTTCCTTCCTTCCTTCCTTCCTTCCTTCCTTCCTTCCTTCCTTTCTTCTTTTCTTTCTTTCTTTCTTTCTTTCTTTCTTTCTTTCTTTCTTTCTTTCTTTCTTTCTTTCTTTCTTTCTTTCTTTCTTTCTTTCTTTCTTTCTTTCTTTCTTTCTTTCTTTCTTCCTTCCTTCTTCCTTCCTTCCTTCCTTCCTTCCTTCCTTCCTTCCTTCCTTCCTTCCTTCCTTCCTTCCTTCCTTCCTTCCTTCCTTCCTTCCTTCCTTCCTTCCTTCCTTCCTTCCTTCCTTCCTTCCTTCCTTCCTTCCTTCCTTCCTTCCTTCCTTCCTTCCTTCCTTCCTTCCTTGTTTTGTTTGAGGTTGTGTCTTAGAAAGGGTTGTGCTTCCTTGATTTGCTCTATTGCCTTTTTTTTTTTTTTTTTTTTTGCTTTGTGAAGAATGTGCCCCAGCTGAGGTCCATTCTCTTCAGGGGATGAGAGAACTGCTAAGTCAAACCACAGCATGCCCTGGACTAAGCTGTTCAACTGCAGCTACCTTGAGGCAAGCAAGAATTGTTGCTTCAAGCCCCTGAGTTTCAGATGGTTTGTCATGTGGCTTTTGACTCCTGATGCAATTAGTATGTTTTAGAAAATTGCCCTTCCTGGATCTGGAGAGATAGCTTGGTCTGCAGGAGCACATGCTTTGTATGCCGGGGCTGGGGTTCAATCCCAGACACTGCTTGACTTCGCAAGCATGGTGAGGAGAAACTCCCAGATACCAAACCTGAGCACTGCTAGTTGTGACTTTCAAAAGCTGACCCTAAAGTCATTAATGTTCATTTAAATAAATAAAATAAAATGATCCTTTCTGGACCAGAGAGATAGTTAAGGCACTAGCCTTGCATGGGACTGGCCCCAGTTGATCTCTGGTCCAGTATAGTTCCCTGAGCATTGCCAGGAAGGACCCTAAGCACAGAGGCCTGAGCACTAAAGGGAACACACTGCAATTAGCTCTGTGCTTGGGAATAGAATCTGTAAAATTCAGGGATCATGCAGGGCAGAACTATAATCTGGGCTTCTTGCATTCAAAGCATATGCCCAGTGAGCCACCTCTCCAGTTCCCTTTCTAATGTTTTGATATTAGTGTATAAGAAAGTTATTTTCTTTTTCTCTATTTATTTTTGTTTGGTTTTAGGCCACACCCAGTGGTGCTCAGGAGCAATTCCTGGCTCTGCATTCAGAAATTACTCTTGACAGACTCAGGGGACCATATGGGATGCTAGGGATTGAACCCTGGTCAGCCACGTGCAAGGCAAATTCCCTACCCACTGTGCTATTGCTTCGGCTCCTAGAACATGATTTTTACTTATGTTGATTTGCATCTACCTTTTAGTCTTTTGTTATTTTCTCAATGTCAGGGACAATCAGGACCTCAGACATGCAAGGCAAGTGTTCCTTGTTGGTCATCTCCCCAGCTATGTTGACCTCTCTTAATCCTAAAAATGGACTCTGGGGACCATTTGGGATGCCAGGGATCAAACCCGGGTTGACTGCATGCAAGGCAAGAGCCCTACCAGCTGTGCTATCTCTTCGGCCCCAGTTTGTTTTGTTTTGTTTTTTGTTTTTTGGGTCACACCAGATGATGCTCAGGCGTTACTCCTGGCTATGCACTCATACATGGGACCACATGGGACGCCAGGTGATCAAACCACAGTCTGTCCTAGGCTAGCACCGGCAAGGCAGACATTTTACTGCTTCGCTTCACCACTCTGGCCCCGGGCCCCAGTTTCTATTCATATTGGTCTTAGGCTCTAGGTCGGAAATATTTTTCCTATAGTTGTTGGTTGTATTTTTCTTCTTCAGCCTGTGAGTATGGTTAATAATAATAATACATATAAATAAATAAAAATAATAAATATTACAATATTTACTTATCCTTGCATTGGCTAGATAAAATGATTTATAATAATAAATGATATCATTTATTTACTATCATTAGAGTAAATTTTCTCAGAAATTCTGCATCTGTTTCAGTAAAAGTTTTTCTTTCAGGGACAGAAAAATAATAGTATTAGAGCTAGGGTTGTCTTGCACGTAGCTGAACTGGGTTTGATCTCAGTTCTGGTCCCCAGAATCTGGAGTGATTACTGATACAGGAGTAGCCTCTATTTACCACCATGTGTGTTACAAAAACAAAATGAAAGCCTTTTTTTCTTTCTCCTGTTATTGCCTGGTGATAATCAGAATATGCTGACTATATGTGAAAAGTTGGGTAATGTTTTCATTTTCGTTTGTTTTGTTATTGGGCCACATCCCAGGGTGTTCCTGGTTTTGTGTTGAGAAATCACTCCTGGGAGGGATCAGGGAGCCATTTGTAGTGTCAGGGACTAGAACTTGGGTTGGTCTTTTGTGTTATCTGTGCTCTCTCTGACCCCACTCATTCTTATTCTTTTCTCTGGAAACCTGAATGAAATAAAAATGTTCTGTTCTTTGCAATGCAATAGCATATTCCCATAAAGGCACCTGGATCTGGCTTTGGGGCTGTTGTTCCCTGTAAATGTTTAACTTCTAGTTTAATTTGTTATAGTTGCGTGGTAGTCTGGGTTTTCCTCCAAAGTTTTAGATGTGCTAAAATATTCTCTTGTTCTTGTTTTTTAAATTAATTTTATCTATTGTTTTCATTTTTTTCTCCCACCAATTTTATCCATTTTTAATTGGCATTTATTTAGATATTTGGGGCCACACTTAGAGATGCTTAGGATTTATCTCCAACTCTTTGTTCAGGGTTCACTCCTGGAGGTGCTCAGGGAACGTACATAGTGCTGGGGATAGAACCTGGGTCAGCCATATGCAAGGCAAGGGCCTTAACTGTTACACACACACACTCTCTCTCTGGTCCCCAATTTTTAGCTGTTTAAATAATTATAATATTCTGCTCTTTTACATGTTCCCTCCTCTATTCTAGAGAGAGTCACATTGATTAAGACATCCTCTGGGCTTTTAGATTTCTATGTGAGTTTGTTTCTGATTTTAAAATTCTTCTATATTATCTTGACATTATTTTGACTAATTTTTTCTACATAGTTCCTTTAATCTAATTGGGATTTTCTTTGATATTGTTTTGGGGTTTTGGAGCAATCCCCGGTCGTGCTCAGGGGCTATTTGTGGTTCTGTGCTCAAGAATAATCTTAGAGGTCGGTAGGGTGATTGCTTTGCATGCTGCTAACCTAGGATGGACTGTGGTTTGATCCCCAGGCATCCCATTTGGTCCCCCAAGCCAGGAGCAATTTCTGAGTGCATAGCCAGGAGTAACCCCTGAGCATCACTGGGTATGGCCCAAAAGAGCAAAAAGGCAAAATAATAATAATAATAATAATAATAATAATAATAATAATAATAATAATCTTAGAGGTGTTCAGGGAGCTCTGGGCAGTGCCAGGATCTTAATCTCTGGTTGAGGGATGCAATTAAACTTCTTTTCTTTCTTTCTTTCTTTCTTTTCTTTCTTTCTTTCTTTCTTTCTTTCTTTCTTTCTTTCTTTCTTTCTTTCTTTCTTTCTTCTTTCTTTCTTTCTTTCTTTCTTTCTTTCTTTCTTTCTTTCTTTCTTTCTTTCTTTCTTTCTTTCTTTCTTTCTTTCTTTCTTTCTTTCTTTCTTTCTTTCTTTCTTTCTTTCTTTCTTTCTTTCTTTCTTCTTTCTTTCTTTCTTTCTTTCTTTCTTTCTTTCTTTCTTTCTTTCTTTCTTCTCTTTCTTTCTTTCTTTCTTTCTTTCTTTCTTTCTTTCTTTCTTTCTTTCTTTCTTTCTCTCTCTCTCTCTTCTTTCTTTCTTTCTTTCTTTCTTTCTTTCTTTCTTTCTTTCTTTCTTTCTTTCTTTCTTTCTTCTTTCTTCCTTCCTTCCTTCTTCTTTCTTCTTTCTCTTTCTTTCTTTCTTTCTTTCTTTCTTTCTTTCTTTCTTTCTTTCTTTCTTTCTTTCTTTCTTTCTTTCTTTCTTTCTTTCTTTCTTTCTTTCTTTCTTCTCTTTCCTTCTTTCCTTCTTTCCTTCTTTCTTTCTTTTCTTTCTTTCTTTCTTTCTTTCTTTCTTTCTTTCTTTCTTTCTTTCTTTTCTTTTCTTTCTTTCTTTCCTTTCTTTCTTTCTTTCTTTCTTTCTTTCTTTCTTTCTTTCTTTCTTTCTTTCTTTCTTTCTTCTTTCTTTCTTTCTTTCTTTCTTTCTTTCTTTCTTTCTTTCTTTCTTTCTTTCTTTCTTTCTTTCTTTCTTTCTTTCTTTCTTTCTTTCTTTCTTTCTTTCTTTCTTTCTTTCTTTCTTTCTTCCTTCCTTCCTTCCTCCTTCCTTCCTTCTTCCTTCCTTCCTTCCTTCCTTCCTTCTTCCTTCCTTCCTTCCTTCCTTCCTTCCTTCCTTTCTCTTTCTTCCTTCCTTCCTTCCTTCCTTTCTTTCTTTCTTTATTTCTTTCTTTCTTTCTTTCTTTCTTTCTTTCTTTCTTTCTTTCTTTCTTTCTTTCTTTCTTTCTTTCTTTCTTTATCTCTTTCTTTCTTCCTTCCTTTCTTTCTCTCTTTCCTTCCTTCCTTCCTTCCTTCCTTCCTTCCTTCCTTCCTTCCTTCCTTCCTTCCTTCCTTCCTTCCTTCCCTCTTTCTTTTTTTTTGGGGGGGGTTTGGGTCACACCTGGCAGCACTCAAGGGTTACTCCTGGCTCTACGCTCAGAAATCACTCCTGGCAGGCTCGCGGAGCCATATGGGATGCCAGGATTGAAACCAGTGTCCTTCTGCATGCAAGGCAAATGCCCTACCTCCATGCTATCTCTTGGCCCCAAACATCTTTATTTCTACACTTTCTCTCTGGACTCAAATTAAAAAAAAAAACTTTATTTGAACACCATGGTTTACTAAGTTGTTCCTAATAAAGTTTTTTGGGCATTCAATATTCCAACAATGATCCCACCACCAGTGTGACTTTCTATGATTGTTCCAGTTTCCAACCCCACCCAAGTCTACTCCTTTAGCAGGCACAAAATAACTTGTTTTATATTGATTGTTACAACAAAATGAAAAATGCAATTATTAGAAATAGTTCAGGAAAACATTTTTGTGACAATTGTAAAATCACAATTAGATCATTCGTCATTGTCTGAGGGTTTGTTAACTGAGTAGCTCATTGAACCTTTCGTTTTATTTTCTTTGTTGAGCTCAGTTGGCTTTTATGCTACTTTCCCATCTAATTTGGTATCTTCTACTAACCTGTCAGGATCTTGGAATTTGGAGGTGACACAGCCAGGAACTCAAGGAACTTCAGGATCTGTAGAACTGGCACATTCTCAGCCCACCCACCCCTATCTGAGAGGTCCCCAGAATTTCAGCCTGAAGACCCATGTATCCATGTGTTGCACCAGTTTGACTTGCATCTTTTCTGAGATGAGTTGTAAAGCTGTAAAATTGGGCCATTCTTTGCATCTCAATTTGGGTTTTCTAATAGCATCAGCAAGAACAGGAGCCATTTTGGGGTGGGGGGTCACACCCGGTGGCGCTCAGGGGTTACTCCTGGCTCTGCGCTCAGAAATCACTCCTGACAGGCACGGGGGTCCATATGGGATGCCAGGATTTGAACTGCCACCCATCCTGGATCGGCTGCATGCAAGGCAAACACCCTACCTCTGTGCTATCTCTCCAGTCTCATAGCAGCCATTTTTCATTGGGTAGCAATGGTGGCAATTTCCCATCTTCCTCTGAGTTCCATCCTGTTTTTGTGCCTGTCTGTGCTGTTCCTAGAAGCTTCCAGTCTAGTTGCTGAATGTGCCAGGGAGACCCAGGAGGCAATTCTTGGGGGAGAGGCATCTCCTCTGAAGAGCTAAAGAGTGCTCTGGCTTGAGGATTCCTTGCCATTCTTGACTTTTTCCTCCTCACAGCACCAGCATTGAAATGCCTTCACCCAACTTTCCTTCTCTCAGTTCCTCTTCACCCACTGGTGCAGGCATCCCCACTGCTCTTCCTGCTTCCTTCTGGGGGCCGGGAAGAGTTCCCCTCAGATACTGCTGGGGCCCAGCTTCTAAGAGGGTCAGCAGAAGCCTGGTGTTTGATGTGAAGGAAATATTGTGTGTGTTGGGCCAAGGGCTGGGTAGGAACTTCCAATGGTGTTTCTGGGATTTAAGGGTGAAAGATGCAGGGATTATTTTCAAGGGGAAGAACCAGACAAGTAGCCCGTCCCTTTTCTCTGTCCTAATCAGGAAAGGCAGCACCTTGCCATGATGTAAGTAGCGTGATGCAATATAAAATGTAGAATGTCTGTGGGCAAATGACCTCAAGGCAGCCTGCAAGTCCTTAACCTCTGCTTCCGGCTCCTGACACTTGTCCCTGGAGCAGGTGACAGTTAAGGTGGTGCAGACACCAAAAACCACCCTGAAGAGGGTTGACAGAGAATCCTGATAGTCAGGGGGATGTTTAGCAGCCCAAAGAGCTCATCTGCAATGTACTAAGCTATGTGTACTTTCGAATTCCTGTTGGCAGGACATGGCTTTAATTCCACACTGGTGAATAATTGCATCTGGCGGCATTCTTCGTTGCCAGCGACAAGACTGACTCATTTATGCAGAAAAAAGAAACTTATTAACACAATTGGAAGGAATACAAATAAGAGCTTACTTTTAGAAAGCATTTACACTTGGCTAAGCAGCATTTGAAAGGCTTTGCTCCTCAGAAACCCAGGTAACCCTTACCCGCCACCTTCATGATGTCAACGAAACACCTTTGAGATGGATACTATAATTAACCCCACAGTTTTCCCGGGGATGGTAAGGATCTTAACTTGGCACAGGGAAGTTAAGGAGCTTGTCCAAGATTGCACAGCTGATGGGTAATACAAGCAGGATGTCAGCTCAGGCAGTTAAACTTCAGGCTACCCTGTGGCCCATGACACTGTAGACCTGAGCAAGTGTTTCCTTGGAGAGGGGGACGGCATCCTAGATTGAAGACAGGACCCCTACCCCAAACCATTGCATACACATAGTACATCACCATCCTGGGAGAAAGCTTGAGACTGATTTGCCTCCCCCCCCACCCCCCACACTGATGCTGGCACTAGCCACTGGCCCTTAAACTGCTGCTAAATGGGTTTTATGCTTCTTCACATCCCAAATGCAAAAGCATCTGATGGGCTTGGCGCCTGTAGCTATGCTGGCAGGAAGTCTGAGAACTAGTTTTTTGCTTCTCTTGGGAGTGGAGCTTTTGCTTGTAGAAGGAGGGACTCCTCTTGTGTGAAAAGGAGTCAGACTGCTGCACAACCCCAAATTATGGTGCTATATTCTTTAATGCTTTAACTCCCCCACTCCCAGATGATGAAAGGGTCTTTCTATCACCCCTGTTTCTTTGCTCCAGCATTGTTTATCAGGTGTCTTGGAGATGATTGAATTCCTCACTTAATATGCAACTTGGATAAGGTCCCAGGGACAATTACTTGGCCAGGGTTGTGTTAGCTCAAGTGTCTGTGGCCATATTCCAGACCGTAGGCCCCTCACATTTCAGCCTGGAAGCTGGATATCAGGGACCTCAGAATGTGTCTCTGGCCCTGCCAACTCTTCCCCTCACGTCTTCCCATGGTCAATGTGCCTGTTCCAAGTGGAGTGGGAAAGGTTCCTAGCAAGCACTGTGGAAGTTTCTGGTTGCTCCAAGTTCTCCCTCGCCATGAAAGTGGCAGCAGGCCCAGCCCTGGGCTAGGACTGGAGAGGAGACTGAAGGGAGAACTGGAGAGTCCATTTGAAATTTCCAGGAATTTCCAAGGCCATTGTGGAACTGCTGGTAGTTTGGCATTATCTGGGGCTGTGGTGAGCTGCAAAAAAAAATGCCCAGGATTTTCACTGTTCTCTTTTCAGAGAACTGATTTAGCAGTTGATGACCTTTCTTTCTTTTCTTTCTTTTCTTTCTTCTTTCTTTCTTTCTTTCTTTCTTTCTTTCTTCTTTCTTTCTTTCTTTCTTTCTTTCTTTCTTTCTTTCTTTCTTTCTTTCTTTCTTTCTTTCTTCTTTCTTTCTTTCTTTCTTTCTTTCTTTCTTTCTTTCTTTCTTTCTTTCTTTCTTTCTTTCTTTCTTTCTTTCTTTCTATTTACTTCGCTGTTGTGTTTGTGATGTGTGTCCTCATCTGGAGATCACATACTTGTTATGTATGTTTTGGGTGGGTTGATGAGTTCCAATGGCAGTGCTGTTGGGACTACAATGGGCACCGGGGGATCAAACCTGTGGCCTTAGTCTCGTCCCCTGGTCCACTGGTCATTTACTTTCTGAAGAGTAATAATCTGGAGTCAGAGCAACCATACAATGGATAGGGTGTTTGCTGTACTTCTGACTCAAGTTCAACCCCAGTACCTCATATGTCCCCTGAGTCAGCCAGGAGTAATTCTTTTTTTTTTTTTTTTTTTTTTTTTTAACTGATAAAATTTTTTTATTTGACGTTTGAATTTTTACACTTTTCCTGATATTCCGTGTAAGGTGGAAACTATAACTGTTTAAAAGACACACACAAATCCAGTACATCAATAACCGGGGATTTCTCTTTTTTTCTTTTACTTTTTTTTGCTATACTATTTTCACAACCACAGTGTGCTTGCTAGGTAATATAACCACCACAGAAGCAAAAGTGAGGCAGAATACTGGGAAGGAAAAACAAAGCAAGAAAGAGCTACCAGATATACAGACAGAATCGTTCCACACTCACTACTGCATTTTCAAGCGCCAAGTATTAACTGCACATTTTTGTTCAGCTAGAGAGGGAAGGGTTTTTTTTTTCCGTTTTTTTTTTTTTTTTTTGGTTTTGTTTAAAATCAGTGCATGAATGTTTCTTTTCTCATTTCAGCAGATGGACAAACAGATGGGCACTACAGCTAGGCGGAATGTTGAAGGGGGAAGGGAGTACTGTGAGACTGGGAGGCCTCGCTAGTCTTGGTCTCCCCGTTGCAGTGTTCATGCAACTTCCCTGTGTTAAGAGGGTCTTGTTGAAATGTGCCTGTGAACTTGGCTGGATGAGTAGACTTGGAAGACCTGGTGACAGGTACTAACAAGCATAATCAGGGCTGGTTGCATTAAGGGATACATCATGGCTATTTAAAAATACTTTATTGACCCAAATCTGTGGAGCTACTATGGTGTTAAGAACTGGAGGAAAACAGGAGCTCTGGGGCCAGAAGGCCTCCCTACCTCTGAAAACAAGGCCCCTGCGCAAGTACTCATGTCTTCTCTCACCCCTCCAGGTCTCCACCCCTGCCCAGGTAGTATCAAACAGTCATCAAATAAAAATAGAATTCAAACAAAAGTACAATAAAGTACAAAAGCAGAACAGAAATTAAAAGAGAGAAGAGAAATCAATGCCAACCGTGAAAATGGGCAGTGGGGAAGAATGTTTCAATTTCAAACTTTTAGAGGACCCAGCTGGAAGAACCCGAAGACGGAGTCCTCCTCAGGTGGAAAGCGAATCATTGCAGAACATTAATCTGGTAGATTTTTTTCCAGGAAACATGTAAGGCCAGTCATCATATACACGGCTTTCTTAAGCTCGTGGTTACAAGGAAAACTACTGAAGCAGTTGCAAATCAGTAACATATTGCTGTAGGAAAGGGTTTTAGTCACACGTGAGAGGGGTATTGGACCTCTTCAAAATGTCATAGATCAGTATCTGTCACAAAGGATTTCAATTTTGGCCTTGAGTCTCCTCAGATGACCCTGCAGACATCTGCAGTCATGAACTTTGGAGTGGCAACAGCCCAAACTGGTCAAGTGTGTGTATACAGCCTGAACCACAGGCAGAATCACTGTGAATCACCATTAAACTTGAACGCCGTAAGTGGTAGGTGTCGCAAGCTAAGTCCCAGCATTGCAATATAATTTCTATAACTTTCTGTACAACTTTACAATGGAACTGCATTCAGTGATTCTTGAGATCAGATTAAGCTTTCCAAAAAGTTACATGTATTTCAGGTCTATTTTTTCTACCAATAAGAGTTCTGCTAAGTTACAAAACCCCATAGGAGTAATTCTTAAGTGCAGAGCCAGAAGTAAACCCTGAGCATAACCAGATGCAGTCTTAAAACAAAAACAAAAACCCAAAGCAACAGCAAAAATCCTAAAGAGTAAAAATTCTCTAGTTTTTTTCAGCAGCCCCTGGATGACTCAACGAACCACTGGCATGAAAAATGATTTACTCAAAGGCCAAATACATGAGCCAAAGCTGACTCAATCAGCTTTACTCCTTCGGGGTGGGCAAGTATTGCAAACCGAAGTTGGGAGGAAGAAAGCCCCTCTCAGAAACTCTGCTCACAAGGGGCCAGAGTGGGGGCCAGAGAGATAGGATGGAGGTAAGGCATTTGCCTTGCATGCAGAAGGAATCCCAGCATCCCACATGGTCTCCCGAGCCTGCCAGGAGCAATTTCTGAGCATAGAGCCAGGAGAAACCCCCTGAGCACTGCCGGGTGTGACCCCCCCCCAAAAAAAAAACAAAAACAAAAACAAGGGGCCGGACTGGTAGCACAGTGATAGGATGTTTGCCTTGCATGGGCTGACCCAGGACAAATGTGAGTTCACTCTCTGGCATCCCATATGGTCCCCCGAACCAGGGGTGATTTCTGAGTGCAGAATGAGGAGTAATCCCTGAGTGTCATTGGGTGTGGCCACACACACACACAAAAAAAAACCCCCGCACATATGAAAACAAAACAAAACTCTGCTCATAAAGCTAGAGCTACCAGGAGTCAGAATCACATGTTTTTTGTGTGTGGAGGACAGGCAGTGTCAGAAAGAGTAAAACTAATGGAGAGGTTTGAAGGGAGAGACAGGAAAAGACAGTGAGCGAAAGAACTGAGAGAAAGGAGAGAGGGCAAAGGATGGAGAAGCCTGGCCCTTTTCTGTTTGTTAGTTTTTTTGGTCACATCCAGCGCCACTCAGGGGTTACTCCTGGTTCTGTGCTCAGAAATCGCTCCTGGCAGGCTCGAGGGACCATATGGGATGCCGGGATTTGAACCACCATTTGTCCTGGATTAGCTGCATGTGAGGCAAATGACCTACCGTGGTTGCTGAGAGTCGCAAAGACCTTAAGCAATTTATTTTTGGAGTTTTAGGCCACATCCAGTGGTGCTCAGGACTTACTCTGTGCTCAGGGATCACTCCTGGCTGGGCTCAGAAGACCAGATGCTGTGCAGCAGATGCTGCATATTAAGGCAAAAATCCATATCTCACCTCCACCCCCCAATATCTCTTTGGCCCCAACTGAACAACTGAAGTTAGAAAGAGACAATAGAGGAGTCAGGCACTGCCATATAGTTGAGCAGTGTGAAGAGCAGCTGGAGGCTGAGCTTCCGGAAACGCTCTGCCCTTACTGTGTAGGCAGCCAGCTAGGAGCCCTGCAGGAAGGAAGGACAGCAGGGCTAAGGACCATTTTCTGGAGGCTTCACTTCCCTACCACCCCCAATAACTCATCTTCTCTGTGAAGCTCTCAGGAACTTGGCTGCCAGCTCACTCTCTTTTCCCCCAAGAACAGCTGCAGAACTTCCCCCCCCCCCCCCCCCCCGTTAACTGTTTCCCAGCTGCTGGCTGGAGGGCACATCACCTCCACTATAAGTCACATGGACAGAGCTCATGCTCTCTGTTTGTCTCCTTGCTGCCACAGAGCCCAAACTCTCCGTGGAGATTTGTTTCTGCAGTCATGGGGGAAACCTTCTTGGCTGTGCTTACTGGTGGGTTTTGATATCATATGGAATGCTGGGGATATAATCTGGGTTGATCATGTGCAAGGCAAGAACCCTACCCATTGCTATTGTCATCTTCATCTTCTTGTTGTCTTCTTTCTTTCTTTCTTTCTTTCTTTCTTTCTTTCTTTCTTTCTTTCTTTCTTTCTTTCTTTCTTTCTTTCTTTCTTTCTTTCTTTCTTTCTTTCTTTCTTTCTTTCTTTCTTTCTTTCTTTCTTTCTTTCTTTCTTTCTTTCTTTCTTTCTTTCTTTCTTTCTTTCTGTCTTTCTTTCTTTCTTCTTTTCTTTCTTTCTTTTCTTTCTTTCTTTCTCCCTCTTTTCTCTCTTCTTTCTTTCTTTTTTCTTCTTTCATCTTTCTCCTTTTCTTTCTTTTATCTTTCTCTTTTTCTCTTTATTTCTTTCATTCTTTTTTCTTTCTTTCTCCCTCTTTTTCTTTTTTATCCATTTCTTTCTCTTTCATCTCTCCTTTTTCTCTTTATTTCTTATTTCTTTCTTTCATTCTTTTTTTTTTTTTTTTTTTTTTTTTTTTTTTGGTTTTTGGGCCACACCCTGTGACGCTCAGGGGTTACTCCTGGCTATGCGCTCAGAAGTCGCTCCTGGCTTGGGGGACCATATGGGACGCCGGGGGATCGAACCGCGGTCCGTCCTAGGCTAGCGCAGGCAAGGCAGGCACCTACCTCTAGCGCCACCGCCCGGCCCCTCTTTCTTTCATTCTTTTTCTTTCTGTTTTCCTTCCTTTCTTCCTTTCTTTCTTTCTCTCTCTTTCCTTCCATCTTTCTTTCTTCTTTCTCCCTTTTTTCTTTCTCTATTTCTTTCTCTTTTTCCTTTTATTCCGCCCCCTCGCTTTTTTCTTTTATCTTTCTTTTTCTTTCATCTTTCTCTTTTTCTCTATATTTCTCTATTTTTCATTCATACTTTTTCTTTCTTTCTCCCTCTTTTTCTTTCTCCATTTCTTCCTCTTTTTCTTTCTTTCATCTTTCTTTTTTCTTTCTTTCATTCTTTTTCTTTCTGTTTTCCTTCCATCCTTCCATTCTTCCTTTCTTTCTCTTTCCTTTCTTTCTCTTTCTCTTTCTTTCTCTCTTTCCTTTCTTTCTCTTTCTCTTTCTTTCTCTCTTTCTCTCTCTTTTTCTTTCTTTCTTTCTTTCTTTCTTTCTTTCTTTCTTTCTTTCTTTCTTTCTTTCTTTCTTTCTTTCTTTCTTTCTTTCTTTCTTTCTTTCTTTCTTTCTTTCTTTCTTTCTTTCTTTCTTTCTTTCTTTCTTTCTTTCTTTCTTTCCATTCATTATAACTGGTAGTGCTCAGGATTTTATGCTCAGGGATCACATTGAGGGTTACTCAGGGTACTATATGGAGTGCTGGGGATTGAACCTGATTCTACAGCACACTAGGCAAATATCTAATACCCTAAACTATCTTTCCAGTCCTATCTTAAGCTTCTTAAAGAAGCTCCACAGTGTTTTTCAGATGGGCTCACCAGTTCACATTCCCACGAGTGGGTAGCTGTTGGATGGGGTCTTTCTTGGGAAAAGAGTGACCTCTGATGAGGGCTCCTGGGGGCTGAGGCTCTCCCCTCCAGCAGCAACCCCACTCCATGCTGCTGCAGTGAGCAATGAGCTGTCATTCTCAGGGCACTTCGGGGATGTCTCGCAGAGGGAGTTGGGTGGGAAAAGCGATGAGGTCCACTTTGGAAACATTAGTCTGAGATGTTTCTGGGTCACACAGCTGGGATGCTGGGTAAGAAGACCTGAAGCGTTGAAGGAAGGGCTGGGCCAGGGCCCAGGATAGAGAGGATTGAATACTTAACAGTAGAATGGAATCCAGAATCTATGGGCAGCTGAGCCAGTGAGAAGAAACCTGAGTAGCTGGTTGTTGGGGGGATGGGGTGGGGTGTCCCAGAAGGATGCTGGGGAAGATCAGTACAACCCACTGGGTCCAGGAATTTCTAGCTTATCTGGGACACAGCCTGGTGGCACTCTGAGAGGAGGAGGTAGATGAGAAGTGGGGAGATGCTGCGCCCTGAGCTCCCTAGATTGTCTCTCCTCTCTCCCCTCTCCTTCCTCTTCTGCTACCTCTCTCCTTTCTGCCTCCTTCTCTCCACCTCCTCTTTTTAATCTAATTCCCACTTACCTTCCCTTTAGTCCCACCAGGGGGCAGCAGCTCACAGCTCAGTCCCAGTACCCACGCTCCATCTCCTGGTGTTCTGCCCTCTGCTGGGCATCAATGCAAATTATCCTCACACGCCGGGCCGCCTCACCTTTAGTCTGGTCCTTAGCAGGAGGCTCCTATGGTGGGAAATGCTTCTTTATCCCCTTTGGAGGAAGTCTGGACAGAGATGCGGTGGTCAGCTGTACGTGTCTTTGACAGATGGGAAGGGGGTCGAAGTCTAGAGAAGGACCAGGACCTATTCAAGATCTCTGAATTGACTCCTTAGCTGCTCCATCATGGGGCTCTGAGCCACAGAACCCTAAGAAATTGTGTCTTTTTTTTTGGGGGGGGGAGCACACCCGGTGATGCTCAGGGGTTACTCCTGGCTATGCACTCAGAAATAACTCCTGACTTGGGGGGACCATATGGGACGTTGGGGGATCGAACCGTGGACCATCCTAGGTTAGCCATGTGCAAAGCAAACGCCCTACCACTTGCGCCACTGCTTCCGCCCCAAGAAATTGTGTCTTTATCTCCCTGTTGACATTCTAGAAAACTCGTGAGAGGAATTCTCCAGGAAAGAACAGAAGAAACAGGGCTGCTTTCACTATGCTTCAGTCAGTCCCGGTGGAAGCCTGCTTTGGCCTGGCTCTCTAGGAGAGTGAGCACCAGTAACTTCTGAGCATCAACTTCTGAGCACCAGTAACTTCTGAGAGCAAGACTAGAGAGGCTGCGACGGAACAGCACTCAAGGGCCTGCATTCTCCATGGCGCTGAAGCTCCAATAATATGTTGTTCTAAGTTTGGAGAAGAAAATGGAATGGCGTGTGTGTGTGTGTGTGTGTGTGTGTGTGTGTGAGAGAGAGAGAGAGAGAGAGAGAGAGAGATGAGATAGAGAGGGACGAGAGAGAGAGAGAGAGAGAGAGAGAGAGAGAGAGAGAGAGAGAGAGATTTGGCTACCAGATGCTAAATAGCAGTAGTATACTGGAAGCTCAATCATGGGAGAAGTTTCTGGAAAGTCTACCTGCCCAGAATAGTTGGTCCCACAGTTCACAGGAGTCACTTGTGGGCTCAGAGCCCAGACCCTTGGAGTCTTGACTTTGTGCTTTGGTGTCACCCTGGAAGTGGTTGGTATTGAAACCTCTCAAGACCCTGCAAAAACTGTGGCTCAGTAGGTGGAACATGAGTGGTTCCTAGTTTTATTTATTTACTTACTTTATTGATTGACTATTTACACTCAATGGTGCTCAGGGCTTATTCTTCACTCAGTGCTCAGGGATCACTCCTGGTCAGACTCGGGGGATCATATGTGGTACTGGGGATTAAATATGGGTTGGCCACATGCAAGGCAAGTACCTTAATTGCCATATAGTCTCTGACCCAATTATTTATTTGTTTGGGGGCTAGACCTACTGTACATAAAAATTATTCTTGGGCCCAGAGAGATAGCACAGCGGCGTTTGCCTTGCAAGCAGCTGATTCAGGACCAAAGGTGGTTGGTTCGAATCCTGGTGTCCCATATGGTCCCCCGTGCCTGCCAGGAGCTATTTCTGAGCAGACAGCCAGGAGTAACCCCTGAGCACCGCCGGGTGTGGCCCAAAAACAAACAAACAAAAAAATTATTCTTAGCTCCATACTTGAGGGTCTTTCCCAGAGGTAGCATGGACCTTGCGATGCTGGGAATCAATCCTGGGCTCCAGTCTTATGACCCCTACTTTCTAGTTTTATCCTGGTGGGTGTGAAGTGATGACATTTCACTATCATTGTGATGACATCCTCTAAGGACCTAAAATGCTACATCAATTTTCATGTGCTTAATGGTCATTTGAATGTTTTCTAAGCAGAAATGAGCATTTAAACCCTCTGTGCATCTAAAAATGGGACTTTTGTTTGTTTGTTTGTTTGGGTCACACCTGGTAGCGCTCAGGGGTTACTTTTGGTTCTACACTCAGAAATCACTCCTGGCAGGCTGGGGGGGGGGGGACCATATGGGATGCCAGATTTGAACCATCGTTCTTCTACATGCAAGGCAAATGCCCTACCACTATGCTATTTCTCCGGCCCCTATAAATGGAACTTTTATCTTTTTTCTGTTCCATGGCTGGTGGACACTTCTTTTATCTTTGTATTGCTCCAACTTTCTCAACACCCATCAGCCTCCACCCCTGGCTAGAGAAGACTGGTGTTTGATTGTCTTACTAATTAGCTCCTGCCAGAAAGGCTACTGACATTTCTCTAGCCTCCAGGACTTTTGGTTTCTTACTGTCTTTACCTCTAATTTTTCCAACTACATTTTTCCTTATCTGGAAATTTTGGGAGGGTTTTGGTTTATACCCAGCAGTTCTCAGGGTTTATTTTTGGCTTTGTGCTCAGGAGTGAGCCCTGGCAGTACTTAGGGGACTGAATATATTGGGAATTTGAATTGGAGTAGGTTGTGAGGCAAATACCCTAACCCCGGTACTATTTTGTCTTGCCCTTTGCTTCTTCGCTACTGTATAGAAATCTTGTAGATTGGGGTCAGAGCGATAGCACAGTGGTAGAGCATTTGCCTTGCACACGGATGACCCGGGACGAACCCAGGTTTAATCCCTGGTATCCCATATGGTCCCCCGAGTCTGCCAGGCTCTGAGTGCAGAGCCAGGAATAACTCCTGAGCACTGCCAGGTCTGATCCAAAACCCAAAACCCAAAACAAAACAAAAAAGGAATCTTAGAGATCCTCCTTGGAAAAGTTGGTTTTTCTTTATGTTTGGTTTTATGAGATATTCTACTCAAAGGCAGACAAGCTAAAGGCTCAAGCTGTCTGTCATGTTTCCTTCCTTTTGAAATAAGATAAGGAGAAATGGACTTGGGGGCTGTTCACACCAACCATCCTGGGGTCCTTTGTATTCTGACTTTATGCTAGACTCTAACCCAGTGCTTCTCAAATAGGGGAGGATGCGAGGCTCCGTAAAGGGGGTTTGACCTCGTGTTTGACCTCAGCAAACACCGTCATAACAATCTAAGCCTCGTGTTTATGTCTCTGTATATCTCTGGAGCTGAGAGTTGCTGTGTCCTGCTTCAAACCCCGCTTCAAAAAGCTATGCATTGCAAAATGTGCTCATTGTAGCCATTAATCCAGACTTCACCTCTGATTAAAAAATCAGCTCAGGGGCCGGAGAGATAACATGGAGGTAGTGTGTTTGCCTTGCATGCAGAAGGTCGGTGGTTCGAATCCTGGCATCCCATATGGTCCCCTGAGCCTACCAGGAGCAATTTCTGAGCGTAGAGCCAGGAGTAACCCGAATGCTGCAGGGTGTGACCCCCCCAAAAAAAAAATCAGCTCAAATTATTATATATATTTTTGTTTTGCAGGTTAAAAATTTTTTTTTAAAGATACTATTTACAGTCATGGGGGGGGCGCAAAAATGTTTTCTTCTTCCTGGGGGGGTATGACAGAAAATAATGGAGAAGCACTGCTCTAACCCCACATATTTCTGGGAATCTTGGGCCAGGGTCACAATCAACCTGTGCAGGAGGCACAATCAGGGATGGCACAGGAGTGGGGTGGAATGTTCTGACACCCAGGAGGGCACAGGGATGGGCTACGTGCTGCCTGTTGTAATTTATAGCTGCATTTGAGCAGGTTTAGTGGGTACATTCTTGCACCAGCAGGCAGACTGATCATTTTTTTCTCTGCATTTTGGGGGTGCTGTCTCAACCAGTGACCATTCTTGGAAATGCTCAGGGATCACAGTGTGGTAGGAGTGAGACCCATGCCTCTTGCCTTCAGCCCATGGAGCTGTCAGTGTTTTTCCAGCACAGTAGGCTTCCTGCCTGGCACACATCTAATTCATCCAAGATGGGCAAGATGAGGCTCCATGTAATTTTCATCTGAACAGTAAGTAAGAGACAAGGCTTTTCTTTTTATCTTTTCCCCTTGATAAAAGAACAAAGTTATTATCTGGTGAGAATAATATCAAGTGGTGAGTATAGGGGGTGGTGGTGCTGAGTCTTCAGGCTGTGTTTAGGGAAAGTGACAGAATGTTCCAGCACAGAGAGAGAACACAAGGAACTTGGAATCTCCTTTTCTGACTATGCTTTCATGTATCTGTCAAGAGCTTGGAGACCAAATCCAGAGACTTGGGGGACATGAGCTTTAGGCTATTTCTGATTCTGTGCTCATGAGGGACCCTGGTTATTCTCAGGGGATCATATATGGCACTGGGGACTCAAATCAGGATCAGTGTGTGCCAAGGTCAGAACCCTGTCCGCCTTTTCTATCTCTCTGGTTTCCCCAGTGTCTCTTGGTCTTCAATACTTGAAAAGAAGGCCTGGTCTGGAGCTGGCTTCAAGCTTGCTATATTAGAAGCAAGTGAGGACAGCCCTCAGCATGCTCTGAAGATAATGTTCTTTTGTGTTTTTGAGTTTTGGGCCATAGTCGGTGATGCTAAGAGGTTACTCCTGACTCTCTAAACTCAGCAATTACTTTTTGCCAGCACTGGTGACCAAATGTGATGTCGTTGATCGAACCCGGGTCAGCAGCAGTGTGCAGAGCAAGTAATTTCCCTACCTGCTGTACTATGGCTTTGCCCCCCACCCAACCCCCTGGAGATGCTGTTTGTATCAGTACTGCCTCCACTGTGCAGATTGGGGGAGGCCAGAGCTTAGGGGTCTGTTTGGAAGCTTGGCACCTGCTGCTATGAGTCTAAATTGGCAATTGCCATGGGAGCATTAATCCTTAGGAACTCACTAGCTTCCCTGAAAGGTTTCCACTTTATTTCCTTTATTTATTATTATTATTATTATTATTATTATTATTATTTTTATTTTTGGGTCATATCCAGCCGTGCTCAGGAGTTGCTCCTGGCTCTGTACTCAGAAGTTGCTCCTGGCAGACTCAGGGGACCATATGGGATGCCAGGTATCAAACCAGACCCTTCCAATGTTGACTTTGTTCAAGGCAAATGTCCTACAGCTGTGCTATTGCTCTAGCCCACCACTTTATTTTCTTTGGAAACATGTCCATCCATTCTTGCTTCTTTTGTCTGGTCAGAGTCAGAGAAGGCCTGGTCCCAAGTCATGTGGGGAACTGCATAGGTCACACAGAGCGTATTTACAAAGATGTAAGTAGGAAGGGGCCAGAACTGAGTCCAGTACTGCATTTTACTCATAGACCCCCAGTCCCACCTTCTGAGTCTGCAGAGATGCCTGAGATATGAGTGAGAAGATTCAGCTCTGACAAGGTGGGCTTTGAGATGAACATAGTCTTTAAAATCTGTGCCCATTATGTAAGGCAGGTGGCTGGGACTCAGCTGCCTTCAGGGTTCAAAGGAAGCTCAAAGGGAGTGACCTGCTTAGTGCTTCTGATTTTCAGGAGGACAAGGAGTGACCTCAATCATGAGAACATGGGCCCTCAGTACTGTTTTCACTTTTAGAGAAATCTGAGGGACAAAGAAAGTTAAATTTGGGGATGTGAAGGTATGTGATAGTACATAGCACAGTTGGAACCATGTGGCACAGAAAGGCTCAGGTTGGCACCAAGTTTGTGCTCCCTGGAGGTACTCCAATGTAACAGGTACTCTATTGGCCAGACAAGGCACCAGGGCAGGAAGTGGGAGAGAGAAACTGGCATCAGGTGCAAGAAATAGGAAAGTGGAGAATCAGGGCAGAGCTCAGGGCTCACCACCTGAGACTCCTCTTCTTCATCCAGGGTTGGTACCCACCTGTTGCAAGTCCCATGCTATCTCCACCATCAATCTCCTTTTCCCACCCAATTCTGGCACCCACGATGGATCCCCCAGATGGAAGTACACTTTGACATATTCCTGCTCAGTCACTTCCAACCCTAGTTTCTTTTGTTTGTTTGTTTTTTTTGGGGTCACACCCAGCAGCGCTCAGAGGTTACT
The DNA here is from genome assembly GCF_024139225.1 of Suncus etruscus. NCBI lineage: Eukaryota > Metazoa > Chordata > Mammalia > Eulipotyphla > Soricidae > Suncus > Suncus etruscus. The sequence continues at coordinate 85,427,292 of NC_064859.1, forward strand.
CCTGACTTTACACTCAGAAATTTTTCCTGGCAGGCTCAGGGGGACCATATGCAATGCCTGGATTTGATCACTGTCCTTCTGCATGCAAGTCAAACGCCATACCTTCATGCTATCTCTCTGGCCCCCCAACTCTAGTTTTTGGTTCAAGCCAGCATATAGTAGGTTTGCAGGTGGCCCCTCTGCTTCTCTAAAAGATAAACACAGAGGGTCAGATGTTTGCCTTGCATGCTGCTGACCCCAGTTCAATCCCTAGAACTGTGTTGTGGGCCTCCCTAAATACTTCTAGGAGAGAATCTCTGTTCACAGAGCCAGGAGTATAATCCCTGAGCATTGCCAGGTATGACCCGAGTACTTCTTGCCCCTCCACAGGTACTGACTGAAAGCTGAACAGGCTCTGCATTCTCGCTCTTTGCTGCAGACAACTCTATCCCCAACAAACGTCCTCACCCAGCTACTCTGTCATTTAATGATGCAGAATTTGACTAAGTTCTGGGACCAGAGAGATAGCATGGAGGTAGGGCGTTTGCCTTGCATGCAGAAGGATGGCAGTTCAAATCCCAGCATCCCATATAGTCCCCCGAGCCTGCCAGGAGCAATTTCTGAGCGTAGAGCGAGAAGTAACCCTTGAGTGCTGCCGGGTGTGACCCAAAAGCCAAAAGCCAAAAGCCAAAAAAAAAAAAAAGAATTCTAAGTTCTGAAAGTGCTTGAACATTTCTCTCAACTCCTTGCAGATCAATGTAGGTTGCACCAGGGCTGCTTCACTGTCTTTCTGGGTCATGCCAGTCTGAGAGTTTTGAAAGCCAGGTGGGGTACCAGGAAAAACCTTTCTTTGGAGGTTTCTGGAATTAGAATTCCAATGGTTGCTTGACCTGAATCACTCTAATTGGCATCAACCAGGCGGTCATCTGCTGCCATATAAACTTGATGGATAGACCCCAGAAAGTGGAGAAAAGAAAGTGGAGATGATACCAGTGAGAAGATGCTGAGAAATATGTGGCCCTGAGTGGGTGGGTAGGAACTGGAGAGAGGGTGGTTGTCTTGGGGCCCCTGGCTGTTTTGTTTGTTTATTTGTTTTGTTTTTGGGTCACATCCAGCAGGGCTCAGGGGTTACTCCTGGTTCCACGCTCAGAAATCACTCCTGGCAGGCACAGAGGACCATATGGGATGCTGGGATTTGACCCCAATGACTTCTGTATGAAAGGCAAAATGCCTTACCTCCATGCTATCTCTCAGGCCCGTTCGTTTGGGTTTTTTTTTTTTCTCTAGGCTTGGGAGTTCGATGGTAGGCTGATGTCCCTTCCTACTACTAGAATATCTGAAACAGCAGATGCCTTAGATTCCGTTTTTAATTTGGCTCACATTTGAATGAGTTCTCTTGTTTTTTTGAAACTAGAAAAGCTTTGGCTATAATGAGCCTTCATGTTCAGAAAGACATGAGACTTTGGATACTGTTTTAAGCTGCCAATTGGCTTCCATGAGGGCAAGCAACCAGAGACCGCTCTGGCACGAGAGGTTTGCTTGGCGTTGCATAAAGGAAAGACAGTCCAAGTTCCAGAGGAATTAGAAAGTGAAGGAGAACCCATGAAAGTGAACTATGGTTACAGGTCTAGGGATATGGGGTGCTGAGAGATCAGGAGAATACGTGGGATGGAATGGAGTGGCCACAGAGCCCAGAAGTCTGGACCTGCAGCTTCTGAGGCTAGCCTGGGAGATTACTGGGCAAGGAAGGGGCCTCCCTAAACTGCTTCTTGTGCACATGATCTGACCTTAATCAGTGAGTGCTGACAGGAAAAAGGCTCTTCCTATGAACTTCTTTCTTTGGGTTTTCCCTAACATCAGCCACTTCTCCAGCCCCATTGGAGGTATCTCACTAGTCAAGTCTGACCCCTAGCTGGAAGCAAGTCTGCCCTTCCCTATCACTCCTGCCCCAGCATGAGTCTCCTAGGTATCCATACTTTGTATCATTCCAGTTACAGTGCTTCTCCCCTGACCAGTCCACTCATTGGTCATCATGAATCATTGGCTCAAAGGACTCAGAAAACCAGTTCACTTCAGATTGCTGTTTAGGGTTAAAGGGTACAGGGCAGGAGAAGCAGATGAGAGAGAGAACCACAGGCCCGGAGAGATAGTACAGCGGCGTTTGCCTTGCAAGCAGCCGATCCAGGACCAAAGGTGGTTGGTTCGAATCCCTGTGTCCCATATGGTCCCCCGTGCCTGCCAGGAGCTATTTCTGAGCAGACAGCCAGGAGTAATCCCTGAGCATCGCCGGGTGTGACCCCAAAAACCAAAAAAGAGAGAGAGAGAGAGAGGAGAGAGATGGAGAGAGACGAGAGTGACGAGAGATGAGAGAGAGGAGAGAAGAGGAGAGAGAGGAGAAGAGAGAGATGAGAGAGAACCACATGAGGCACAGCAGTGTGGGGGATAAGGTTAGGGAACCTCCTAATACTATCTCTCAGCCCCAATCTTAGAGTTCTTAAGAAATGGATACACTGGTCTTTGCTGCTTTAAACTAAGAGTGTTGTTTTCCATTGTTGTTTTGCTTCTCAAAATGTTCCAGGTATGAAGCTATATGTCATTGAAGTTCTGATTTGCCATTTCCCTAATAAGTGATAATGAGCAATATTTTTGTTCAGAGTTTCTTTTTCTGAAATGACATAGTAAGAATCATGGTGTCAGCTGGGAAAAAACTGGAGTCTTGGGGACAAGGTTCGGGTTGTTCTCAGTATTCCTCTTGAGGAACTGATATAAGCTCTTTTCTTTGCCTTGTCTGTTTTGTTTGTTTTTCTTTTGTCTCTGCACTCAGGGATAAGTCCTGATGGGCTCAGGTGACCATTTGGGATGCTGGGGATTGAACCTGGCAAGCTCCCCTACCTGCTGTATTATCACACAGATCCTGAAAGAGATACTAAGTTCTTTCTTTCTTTTCGTTTTTGGGCTACAGCCATCGGTACTCAGGGCTTCCTCCTGGTTCTTTGACCAGGGGTCACATCCTGGAGGGATTTGAGGGACCATCTGTGGTGCTAGGGATCCAGTCAGGTTGGTTGAATGTAAGACAAGCACCCTATGCACTGTGCTATCTCTCTTGCGTAAGAAGTGATAAGCACTGGGCAGGGACTTGCTGGGTTACAGGAAGCAGGACACCTGCCTCTAGGTGTTGTGAGTAACCCTATTTCCCCTAAGTAAGCTCCTTCAGCACTAGGAAGTTTCAGTTTGGGACAAAAACCTGGTTCATTTGAGTCATGAAGACTTCACTATTCTGTACTTCTGACGTGTCCTATTAATCTGAAAGGTGCTGTTCCAAAATGAATGAGACCAGGCTCAAGTCCTATAGAAATGCTTCCTGGAGATTGGATTTTGACAGTAATTACAAGGTGCTCAGAGAGGGTGTGCCTGGTTGCCTGATGGGGTAGAAGATGACAAGCCAACTAGAACAGGAGGTGGAGGGCTTGTCTGCAACCCCTCTCCCTTCCAGCCCTTCCTCAGCAATCAACTTTGACCTGGGAGAAGGGGGAGAACTGGTTCTGCAGATACACATCAAAGGAATTGTGTCCAGTGAGCAATTTGGAATCTTTGTTCCTGCTATAGAGTGGGCTGAAGAAAGAAAACAATTGTTTCAACCCAGCCCTTGGGCTATCTATGAGATAGTGAGGGTGGAAACTTGTACCAGAGCCTAAGGTAAGGCCCCTGAATTAGATTCCTGCTGGCCCCTAATAAATACAGCTGTCCCACATCTCTTTTGAAGCTTTCAGAAAGGGGCTCTGAGAAATGGGTTCATTTTGTATCCTGTTATTGTGAACAGGGGTCACTTCCTGGCTCTGTATTCTGGAATCACTCCTGGTGGGGGCTCTGGAGACGGTCAGGATCAAATGTGAGTCCATCCGCTGTGTGCAAGGCCAGCAGTCTGCCCACGCTTGTACTATCGCTCTGGCCTGCTAATTTGGTAACTATTTAAGGCTGATGCATCATCATTCTGGTGAGATCGAAAATCAGTGTATGGGCACTTGTTTAGTCAGGAGTTTTAGATAAAGAGAACCAATAGCTTCTCTGTCTAGCTCTCCTCAGCTCCATCTTGATAGAGAGATAATGCTAAGAGATCTTTGGTGAGAGATTTAGCATGAGGCTTAGCTCCCATGAGTCTGACAGCAGACAAGTCCACAAAACCTGCCATCTGGAGATGCAGAAGAGCTGGGAGAGGGGTGAATTTCATCCAAAATGGAAGTCCAGAAACCCAGGAAGTGAACTGTAAAAGTCCTAGTCTGTGTCGAAGCTTCTCGAAACTAACTAGGCATGTGTATGCCCAAGGGCTGGAGATCCATGTCTCTTGCCCTGCAAATAAGGAACAAGTTTGCTCTTCCTCTCCCAGCTCTGTTCCCCTATAGCCTCATTGGATGAGATTTCTCTTGTATGAGGGAGGATCTGTACTTGATCGATTGATTCAGATACTGATAATTTCTCCCGGAAATAGCCTCACAGACATATTCAGAAATAATATTTCTTCAGCGAACTGGCAATCCTTTCTCCCCAGTCAAAATAACAGATACGCGTGTCATGACCAGGTCACTCTGCATCATGTTCTATTCCACTTCATGTATTTTCAAAGAGTTTATCAGCAAGTCTGAAGCACTGGGTGTCTAGTTGGTTTTGCCTCATGGTTTCTGCCTCATGGGATGGACCATTTTGGGAAAGTCTGTTTACCAACTTGCGTCTCTGTTTCCTCCTCGATAAGATCAGGAGGTTCAATTCTGCTTCAAGGAAGTCTGGCATGAGAGAATATTTCTTGAGCTTCTGAGGACTGGGTGTTGCACGGAGAGAGGAAGTTGTTTATATTATTCATGTTCCCCTTTTCTGGGTGCTTAGACATGTGTCCCTAGTGATAGGAAAGATGGGGGGCATGACAGACCCCTTGCATTGCACCCTTTGAGGACTCCCTAGCAAGTCTCGCTGCGATGCTGGCACATGGGTCGTATGCCCTGGGAGAACTCATGCAGGTAGAGGAGTCAGTCAGTGGTGGGCAAAATTATGGCGTTGAGGCCAGTCCCAGGGGGAGAATCACAATGCTGACCCTTTGGGGTTCTGCAGCAAGGCCAGATCCTTGGAAACAGAGAACTAGATGCCTTTTTAGTTCCTTGGGGTTTTAGTTCCTTGGGGAAAACAAGACCGGTGACACGCTTCAGCCCAAGGACAGAGAGACCCCTGAGCACACATCGCCAAGAGGTAAATGCAGATGCCCAGCTCTGGGCATCTTTAACTTTCTTCTAGAAACATCGGGCCTGTTGGAATCCAGCCCTATTGGCATGACCTCACTGACCCCAAGTGCCTCCTCCTCTCAAAATCCTCTCAAAATCCATCGGGCTCGGGCCCACGAACCCATAGAGACCTGGCAGATGCCTGCACCATGATAGACCAAACCCTTTCCTTGGTCCCAGGGCAGCACAATCTAACTCCTCTGCTCTCCAGTTGCCTCTAGGTTCCTTCTTTGTTTTCTTGCTGGTGCAACGCCCCCCCACCAAGTGTGGGGAGTGAGGAGGGCCTCTGGTGCTTGGGCTCAAAGACAGGGTTGGTGCACAGGAAAGGCACCAGCTCTACCACTGGTGCCACAACCCATAGTTTTGTTTAGTTCCCCCCCGCGCAGAGAGAGCTTCTTCCCTCTCCGGGCCTTTGTACATGCTGCTCCTGTTCTTGGAACGAGACCTTGTTAGCCATCCTCCTCCACTCTGCTTGCACAATCCTCAAATTTCAGCTCCCTTGTCTTGCTCCAAGGGGTGTCTGGTTTCATTTCCTTTCTCAGATTTTCCTTCCGTGGCACTTGGTACCTTTGTAATGAAATCTCATACGGTCTCAGTCATTTAAGGTTTCCTCTCTCCCATAAAAGGAAAACTCCAAGAGCTTGTGAAGTTCATCCTCCTTGGTCCTCTGCTGTTGGTTAAGCCCCGAACACAATTCCCTGCACACAGTAGGTGCTTTAAAAATAGTTCTGGGGCTGGAGAGATAGTGCAGTGGCGTTTGCCTTGCAAGCAGACCGATCTAGGACCAAAGGTGATTGGTTCGAATCCCGGTGTCCCATATTGTCCCCCGTGCCTGCCAGGAGCTATTTCTGAGCAGACAACCAGGAGTAACCCCTGAGCACCGCCCGGGTGTGACCCAAAAAACCAAAAAAAAAAAAAAAAAAAAAAAAAGGTTCTGGGCCGGAATGGTGGCTCAAGCAATAGGGCATTTGCCTTGCACGTGGCTGACCTAGGATGGACCAAGGTTCCATCCCCCCGAGTCCCATATGGTCCCCCAAGCCAGGAGCAATTTTTGAGCACATAGCCAAGGAGTAATCCCTGAGCATCACCGGGTATGGCCTAAAAACCACAATAAAACAAAAAACTTAAAAGTAGTTCTTTGGTGTCTTATCTTATACACAACAACATTAGGCTGTGTCTGCACCATGAAGAAGGCAAGGAAAGTGGCATCATCATGGAAAAAGTACTACATGCCTCTGGGCAATGATTTTCACAGGGACAAGCAAGGGTGTGTGGGGACAATCCCATGATCCTGGCAAGCGCATCACAATAAGGGGAGGATCTTTGGCTCAGCCCTGATAAAGTATGTTTAGAGGGGCCTGGCAAGGCATCTCCACAGAGCTGCAGGCGATAGAGTGAAAGAGGAGGAACACCAACCAGCCAGAAGTCTCAGCCCTGCATCAGGAGATCACTAAGGCAGAGCCAGACCCCAAGGAATGTGAATGAAACTCTTGGATTTCAGCAGTTGGTTCAACCTGTAGCTCACCCGGGATGCTATCGAGATGAATTTCCAAGTGTCGTGTGGAGGGAGCCATGTCAGTCTTATTTGCTGTAATTTTTTTTGGGGTACACCCGGCGGCACTCAGGGGTTAGTCCTGGCTCTGCGCTCAGAAATCTCTCCAGGCAGGCACAGGGGGACCATATAGGATGCCGGGATTCAAACCAACGTCAGTCCTGGATCAGCTCGCTTACCAAAGCAAATGCCCTACTGCTGTGCTATCTCTCTGGCCACCCTGTAATTATTTTCTTTTTAACAAATCTAGTACAGCAACAGCAATAATAAAATTATAGGTATTTGAGGAACTTAACTCACAAAGGTTGATTGGATAATCTTTTACTGAACTTTCAGGTAAAGGAAGAACCCAGAAATCCACCAATTATTTAAGTCCTCGACCCTGTCCTTTTTTATGAATTGCTTGCTAGCCTGGAAAGCCAAATTGATGAGATGAAATCATCTTGACCTATTTGGAAATTACACAAAAGATTAGAGAAAATCTCACTGGTAGCTGCCCAGGTTTCCACCTCCTGCCCAGATAGTTGACTCATAAGAGATTATTTTTTAAATACAGCTGAAGGAATATGTTCCATGATCCTGTGTGCCCTGTGATTTTGTTGCTCCTCCTGAACAAGAGGCGACATCAATTTCGTTCTCCCTTTATTTATTTATTTGGGGGGGAGGCTACACCCAGTGGTGCTCAGGGGTTACTTCTGGCTCTGGGCTCAGAAATCACTCCTGGCAGGCTCCGGGGACCATATGGGATGACACAGACACAGGTCTGTCCTGGGTCAGCTGCATGCAAGGCAAATGCCCTTCCGCTGTGCTATCTCTCCAGACCCTTGTTATCCCCTTAAAATGGACTAGCTTTGTGACTTGCTTTGACTGACATAATTCAGTGGAAATGATTCTCAGTGAGGTCTAGGCCCTGTCCATTGGCATCCATTACCACAACTGCTTTCATTTGCTCGGACCATCCAGGCTGCCCAAAACCACCATCAACTGGATCCCAAATCAGGTTAGATGGTACAGTATGGGAAGGCGAGGGACCAAGAGGAGGGAATCCAGTGGCTAAGCCAACATCCAGTACCAACTTCCGGCATGCATGTAGGATTCTCTTGATCCTTCAGCCAAACCATCTGGTTCAAAACTAACCACAGGAATAAGTCTAGGAGGGAATTATAGAGGACACCCTAGAATTGCTTTAGTTTGTTCAGGTTTTATTTATGGTTTTGAATTGAGACACCACTGCTGATGGTGTTTAGGAGGAAACATATGTTGTGTCAGGTAGAAAACCCAGGTGGTCTTTTTGCAAACAGGGACCCTTACTCCATTACTCTATCTCCAGTCCTAGGAATTGGATGAATACTGAATCTTCTCTGGGAAGTTTACTGCCCCAAAATGCTGAAGAGGAACATCAGTCCCTGGACTTTCATATGCTAAGTCCATTTCCCCTTTACTGAAAGGTCAGTGCCCTCCTTCCTGACTCTCACTGGCATCCTAGAATAAAATCATCATCAGAAACACTCCAGAAGGGGCCAGAGAGATAGCATGGAAGTAAGGCATTTGCCTTGCATGCAGAAGGACAACGGTTCGAATCCCGAAATCCCATATGATCCCCTGAGGCTGCGAGGAGTGATTTCTGAGCATAGAGCCAGGAGTAATCTCTGAGCGCTGGCTGAAAAAGTAGGTATTAGATAATCAGTCAGAAGGGTTGATTCATGTAACTGAGTCTGGCTGTATGGTGGTCAGAGACTACATTCTGTTTTTGTTTGTTTGTTTTTGTGACACCCATTGGTACTTTACTTCTATTTTTGTCACACCCGGTGGTAACTTACTTCTATCTTTGTGCTTAGGGATCACTCCAGGTGGACTCAGAGGACCATATAGGGATTGAACTCTGGTTGGCCACCGGCAAGGTAAACACCCCTATGTGCTGTACTATCTTTCCAACCCCTGGGAACACATTCTTGCTATAAGGTGACTGCCAACTCAGGGCTCCAAAAATGAAGGCAAGGGACTCCATGGACATCTTAGGCTCCCCTGACTGCAACTTCTGCACTTAGACCCACAATCAGAATTTTTATTTTATGAGAAGCTCTTTCCTCTGACGCAGATATAAATCCTAGAAACATTGCATCCTCCTGTATGCAATGGTCTTCTGGTAAAATCATCAGCCACAGAAGCTTCTGTGTATCACAGCACACTTGGAAATAACTTTACCTCCCAATAACAGGAAAATGAATAAATAATCTCAAAATAGAATACAGACAAAATCAATGAAGAAGAGCTATATGTATTAACATAGCACAATTTCAAGAGGAGTCATTCAGTGAAAAGCTGTAGGAGGTCCATAAAGTGGATCACGGTTTAAAACAAGCTGTTTCATAAACATGCTTCAAAGGTTCAAAACCCACCCTTTTATTTTTTGGTGGTGGGGGGGAGTCTCTCTCAGGGCTTCACAGCCAATTGAGCCAGAGGCTCAATGCAAAATCCTGATGTTGCAGTGCTGGGGATTATTCAGGTCACCCCATTGCTGAGTCAAAGTCCTTAGGAGTTGTATCTGGGAACTGATTGGGGTGGGGTGGGGAAGGCTGAGAAGGAACCAGGTTTAAACATAGTCTTCATTGCTGTACTATCTCTCCCTCTGTCTACCCTCTGTATATGAATAAATATAAACATGGAAATGTCCTGGCAATATATTCAAGGGAGGAGGACTGGAGAGATTGTGCATGAGTACACAGGAGTTTCTTAGATACTAAAAAAATCTGAAATAAATGTAGGAATCTCAGAGACTGGCAAAGCTAGGTGGCAGATATTTTCCTTAGGCCTGAATGAATCTTTATATGACAAAAAACTAGACAGACATCTCCAGTGTCCTCTTTCCACTGTCTGGGTAGAACTTCCTGCAGTGCTTGGTGTTCTCTGGGAGCCCTCTACTATTTGGTGTACAATATGAAGAGATCACATTGGGGACCAGGGAGATAGTGCAGGGGATAGACCTATGATTCACCACCCTCCTACCTTTTAGAAAAATGACTCTGCTTTCTTTGATTCTCTATTGTTGTGAATAAACTATGCCCTAAGTAAATGTCACTTAGAGAGCCATAAGGCAGCAGCAGTGATTGTTCCCAATGGTGCCATGTCTTGGCTCAGTTCTTCTACTTCTCACCATGTGCTGGGGAGTTTGGATGGAAGGTTCCAATGGCTCCACCTACAGAGCTGGCAGTGGTGCTGGCCACCACCTTGTAGCTTTGCTGAAGTTGTTGTGCAAAGGCCCAATTTTCTCTCTAAGGATTCCTCATGGTTGATTGACTTCCATCAAGCACAGCAGCCAATATCTAGGAAAAGGCCTTCAAATGTACAAGCTTCCCTGTGCAAGCCCTTGTCTAGCTCAGCTTGCATCATTCATGCTGATTCCAATTGGTCCAACTAGTCATTTGGCTAAGCTCTGATTCATCATGGGAAGGAAAAACACAAGGAATGGAATACTGGGTGTGGGAGTATAGCTCCCCCTGAATGACATCATACAGTCTACAGTACATGCGACCTCCTTGGGCCCCTTCCCTGTGCGTATTCACCACATTAGATTGAAAGGGTCAGTTCAATTGTTTTGACTCTTACCATATTGCCACAGATATTGATGAGCTTGGGTTTCCTTGAGGGCAAGAAGTAAGATTCCTTTCTGGTCTGATTGCTGTCACAGAGGATATTTTCAGGATAAAGGATTGGACCAGAAGATCAATTATTATTACTATTTGAAACCTGCAGAGTTCAAATTCCTGTCTCTGCCTCATTTAGACATAGAAAATTCAAGTATACCAAGTCCCTGAGTTCCTTCAAGCATTGCAGCTAGAGGGACCCCAAACAGATGGTACAGTGAGGAGGGCACTTGCAATTGGTCAACTGGGGTTTGATTTCCCACATCCTGTATAGTCTTCCTAGCCTGCCAGGAGTAATTCTTTTTGTTTGTTTGTTTGTTTTGTTTTTTGTTTGTTTGTTTTTGGGCCACACTTGACATTGCTCAGGGGTTACTCCTGGCTGTCTGTTCAGAAATAGCTCCTGGCAGGCACAGGGGACCATATGGGACACCGGGATTCGAACCAACCACCTTTGGTCCTAGATCGGCTGCTTACAAGGCAAACGCCGCTGTGCTATCTCTCTGGGCCCAGGAGTAATTCTTGAGCTCAGAACCACAAGTAACCCCTGAGCATCGCTGGACTCAAAACCAAAACCCAAGGCAACAGCAACAGCAACCTTTCCCCCCCCCCCCCCCAACAAAACAAAAACACAAAGCATTGCAGCTAGGTCTGGCTAGACAGCAGGCATCTAGCACATTAATTACATGAATTAAAATGTACACTGTGGTATACATCAGTGGTACACTTTCTAGGTCTATCGCTGAGATTTCCAAGCTATGGTGACCACTGTGCAAAATTCACACATTCCACAGAGTAGCGGCTCCTGGGTGGAGAGAATTGGGAGAGAGTTTAGTGTTCTCTGAATGAGAACAAGATTTTTGTTTTTGTTTTCTGGAGTTTCAATTGACCTGTGTCTCAGTAGCAGAAGCAGAGGACTGATGACAGTAGAGTGAAGAAGATCTGCTCCCCAAGGTCCTGGGTTCAAAACTTCTGAGCTGAGCTTCTGAGCTGAGCTCCACTTAGCGTTAAAAATAGCCATAAATGGGACCGGAGAGGTAGCATGGAGGTAGGGCATTTGCCTAGCATGCAGAAGGTCAGTGGTTCAAATCCTGGCATCCCTATGTAGTCCCCTGAGCCTTTCCAGGAGCGATTTCTGAGCATAGAGCCAGGAGTAACCCTTGAATGCTGCCGGGTGTGACCCAACCCCCCCAAAAAAGCTATAAATGCATCTTCTAGGTTGGAGTGTGAAACCCATTGCGAACTGAATTCCTCCCTATTGCAAAATTCTGACATCAGAAGAGAACACAATAAGTGAATCATCCCAGCGTAAGTACTTCAGTTAGCTCATTTGCTTTCAAGATTAAAGGGGAAAGGACTGATGTAATTGTCTTTGGGTTTGAATTTAGGCTAATACCTCCCTCCCTGCTAAAGGCTAACCCGCTATCAGCTATGAGAGTAATGAATAATTACTTAGGAAACATCCCTGGATGTTTTACCTTCTTATATTTTACCATCTGGACCCGAGTGTAAGAAAGTCCAAATAAGAGTTGGTCTTGAAAAATCAATGAAAACTTTGAGTGTTTTTGGATTAAAATATTTTTCCTGGGGCCAGAGAGATAGCATGGAGTTAAGGCATTTGCCTTGCATGCAGAAGCACGGTGGTTCAAATCCCGGCATCCCATATGGTCCCGCCAGCCTGCTAGGAGTGATTTCTGAGTGTAGAACCAGGAGTAACCCCTGAGTGCTGCTGGATGTGACCCAAAAACCAAAAAATAATTTTTTTTTCCTCTCTTGGACAACCATATTAACATTATGTTCTGGCTCTACTGGGGCCCATGCTTATTTATGAGAAATCCTGAACTCCATTTATTATTTTTGTTGTAGTTGTGTGTGTGTGTTACATCTGGTTTGTGCTTGGTCTTATTCCTGACTCTGGCATTTAGGGGATAACTCCTAGTGGTGCTGTGGGAATCAACCACATGGGGTGCTGAGGATAGTCCCTGGGTTAGATGTGTGCAAAGTAAGTACCTTATCCACTGTAATACTATCACTCCGTGTGTATGTGTGTGTGTGTGTGTGTGTGTGTGTGTGTTAAAATGTGTAACAGATTAAAGCTAGAACCCCACACTAGAACACAGTAACTGCTCTTCTACTGAGCCATACATATTCTCTCTTCCTGAGAAGCACTGGGTTGACCCTTAGCTGTGCAGGCCTGTCCCATCCCAGAACTCTTTGGTGTGACTCTGGTGGCCTCTAAGTACTACCAGGAGTGGGACCTCCCTTATTCAAAGAATCACATGTGGCTAAAGGCTACTGACTAGCTTTAGAGAGAGACCAGGAGCTATCCCATGATCCACCACCCTTTCTCCTTCACCTGACAGTGGCCTGATTTCACTGCAGGTCACCCTCTTAGGTGGTAATAGGGTGTTGTATCTGCCATTGCTCATCAGCAACTTGCTAAGCCAACTATGCACCCTCAGAGCTGAATGAGACCTAAAGAATTGGTGGAATCATCTCTCATCTCTAAAATTAGGGGTCTCAAACTCAATTTACCTGGGGGGCTGCAGGAGGGGCAAAGTCGGGGTGATCCTTGAGTGCAAAGTCAGTAGTAAGCCTTGAACACTGGGGGGTGTGACCCAAACAACTAAAACAAAACGAAACAAAAAAAGATTCCTCTAGGGCAGGGCCACAAAATGTTGTACGGAGGGCCGTTTGCGGCCTGTGGGCCATGAGTTTGAGACCCCTGCTTGAATGAAACATTAAGACTGCTTCTAGACAATCCTATCTTTTCATCAGTTTTATTATTATTGTTATTATTATTATTATTATTATTATTTTTTTTTTTTTTGGTTTTTGGGCCACACCCGTTTGACGCTCAGGGGTTACTCCTGGCTAAGTGCTCAGAAATTACCCCTGGCTTGGGGGGACCATATGGGACGCCAGGGGATCGAACTGCGGTCCGTTCCTTGGCTAGCGCTTACAAGGCAGACATCTTATCTCTAGCGCCACCTTCCCGGCCCCTGTTATTATTATTATTATTATTATTATTATTACCTCCATGCTATCTCTCTGGTACCAGATTATCTTTTTTTTTTTTTTTTTTTTGGTTTTTGGGCCACATCCGATGGTGCTTATGGGACACCAGGATTCAAACCAACCACCTCAGGTCCTAGATCGGCTGCTTGCAAGGCAAACGCCCCTGTGCTATCTCTCTGGCCCTCAGATTATCTTTTTTTTAAAAGGGCCCCAGTAGCTTTGTGCTAGGAGTGTGGTGATGTCATATTCAAGCTCTGAGGTACTTGGGGATCATCAGGGTCCCTTTATGTGGGGAGCTGCATCAGGAATTGACCTGAAATTGGGCACATATGCTACCACTTGAACTGTCTTCCAGATCCTTAATCCTATCTTTATATATGTAAATTTTTTGTTTGTTTTGTTTTTTGGGTCACACCTGGCAGCCCCTCAGGGGTTACTCCCTGGCTCTATGCTCAGAAATCACTCCTGGCAGGCTCAGGGGACCATATGGGATGCTGGGATTCAACCACTGACCTGCATGAAAGGCAAACGCGCTTACCTCCATGCTATTTCTCCGGCCCCAATCCTATCTTTAAAGCGAAGTCACTTGGGATTTTGATATGTAAGTTTTTGGCTTTTGTTGGTTTTCAGGCCATACATGCAACTAACTGTTCTTTGCCAGTGCTGGGAAACCATGTGGTGCTAGGGACTGAATCCTGGCCTCTTGCATGCAAAGCATGATCACTAGCCTTTGAGCTAGCTAGCCAGTTCCAGGAAATGATAGTTTTCATAGTGTGGGTCCCAGAGACAGTTCAGTGGCAGAAGTGCCTATCTTGTGAGCATGAGAACAAGTTCTATTCCCACCTGGTCCTACCTGCCCATTGTATCTGTTTTTTGCTTGAACACCACAAAGAAATGTGTGATCCTCAATACAGTGCAACCAAGCAAGTGAAAATACCACACCTAAGCATATGAGCTCTGAACCAGTGTGCAAAACCCTCAGGTACTGTAACAACAACAACAATGGAAAAAGAAAGGAAAGAAATGAGGGGCTGGAGCAATAGCACAATGGGTAGGGTTTTTTGCCTTGCACGTGGCTGACCTGGGTTTTATCCCTGTGCATTCCATATGGTCCCCGCAGCCTGTGAGGAGTAATTGCTGAGTTTAGAACCAGGAGTAACCCCTGGAGCGCTGCCAGGTGTAGACCCCCAAACCAAAAAAAAAAAATCTTCCTTTTAGGTCTTTTAGATGATAGAGAACATCTAAAAATGATTGATTTTCATGTAGGAGTATCTACATGTCCCTGTTACCACATGGCCCCTCTTGTATCAGGTAGCGTGTCCCCTGAACATATAGAAAGGAGTTGCACCAGAGTCCCCATGGGATGGTACCCCCTGCAAAATAAGATAGGGAATTCCTTTTTTCTTAAAGTACATGTAAAGAAAGCTAAATATGCATGTAACTATACATATCTATGAAGACTTCCTAAAGGATTTACTTATAAAATATTCTTTTGAGTTTCACATTCCATAAAAATTTATTTTTTTCTTTTTGTGGCATTGGGAATTGAAGCCAGGTCTTATGTATACATGACAAGTACTATACTGCTGAGGCACATCTATGTGCCCCCTCCCCCAAAGATCTTCAAACAAAAATACCCTAAGATATTTTAAGAAATAGCTTGAAACCAAAATATCCTGTGCTATTTTTGAGACCTTAAAACAAAAATATCTTGATATTTTAAGACTACAACAAAATTTATTCTTTCTGACTAGAGAAGACTTTTGTAGCTATGTAAAGTTATGTAGAAATATATAATTATGCATTTTATAATAGAGTATAAAAGGTATTCCATTAAATGGTAATATATTTTAAAGAACAGGAACTATAAACATTGCCACAAGGTGGCACTAAAATCCAATGGACATTCAGGTCTATGGGTTTGCTTTGAGTTCAGGGGTGATTTAAGGAGATTCAGGAGAAACGGGGCCAAAAAAAAAAAAAAAAAGAAAAACGAAAAAACAAAAGAAAAAACAGATAAATTCAACAGAAGACTGAACATAGAGTAACATCCTTTTTTCTGAAGGTTAATTTTCTTACTGGTGCTGGACTGTCACAATATTATTAGATGAAAATCAAGGTGATTGGTTTTGAATATTTTGCCTGTGGGTACCAGAGTGTGCCCGAGGCCTCAGGGGAGCTGGGAAGGGGTTTGCCACATTTCCTAGTCTGGAAAAGTTCTTCCTGCAAATGAAATAGTCTTTGAAGCAGACACGGGGTGGTCAAAGTCTGGGCAAACTAGTACATCCTGTGAAAGAAGTTCCTGTGGACTTGGCTGATTCTATTTGTTTTCTTTGGCATTTCTACCAACCCAATATTTTTAGAAATTGCTGCAATACTGAGATTTAGTCTTGAATACCTCAAATAATATGTCTGAGAATCAGGAAATGAGTGAATTGATTCTTTTTTCCTGATCCTTTGTATTTCAGTTAAAAAAAATAGACATGGTACAAAATTTAAGTTGCTTAGTATTAATAGCTAAAGCTTAAGGACATAGCCAAAATTCCCTTGCTATATTAAGACCAAGGAAAGCAGTGTTAACAATACAGCTATAAAAGGTTTAGACTAAAAGGAGAAAAATTCAGATAATGAAAATATTCCAGATGGGAGTGCGGGGTCAAGGAACTAAAATATTAAATAAACCAACAAAAACAAAACACGAAAGAAAAGCCCACGAACCAAAAAACCCATAACTCCTTTCTTGCATAAGCTTCTGCTGATGAAAAAAATGATTTAATTGTTGACAGTGTCCATCTTGAGATCTGGAAAAAAATGATGCAAAGCAAAACAGCTGGGTACTGCAGTGGAGTTAAATCAGTGTAAGTTAAATACTTCAGATCTGGAAGGGGGACATCCTCCAGGCATCACAGTCGCGAATGTCTTTTTTGGCCTCAAATCTGAGGGGGTCACACCTGTGGGCTTCCTATAGAGAACTGGGTCTCAGCATGGGGATCAGATGTGAAGAAAATCGGGTCAATGACAGCTGAGCCCTGAGTAGGTTGAATGATTATTAACTTGGAGTTTGAGGTAAGAGACCAGCCACCCCCCCATTCCACCTCTGTTACTGAGGTCAATTTCGATGAATTCTCTGCAGCCATTTCCTATCGTGCCATGCCATTAAATGCTGAGAGAGATCCAGGTGGGCCCTCTAAGAGCTTCCAGTTTTAGGAGGGAGGGAAGATTGACCATTTTGGGGTAGGTTTACACTTTATTGAAAAACCAGGAAGCTTCCCTCTGCCCCACCAATGGGTCTGGGCCAGCCATTGCACTGTAACTGTCCCTCTTTGGAGCATAGTCTGAACCTGAGTTCAACTTTCTCTATGAAGTACAGCCACAAGGAACCATTCCCTATTCCTAGCCCTGATTGTTTTAACTCTTCTGCAGGGGAGTCCCTGTCCCACCCCACCCCCTCCACTCCACTCCACCCCACTTTTCCTTCCTCTTCTGTCCACTGACATCAGTTGATCTTGCAGAAGTAGGTGTTTTCTTGCAGGATCCTGGCCTAGATGAAGTTAGTCCTGGCATGCTTGAGATTAGTGACCTATCATTCCACCAGATGCAAATTAGCTGGACTCCATCAGCAAGGGTCTCCCAATCCTAATACCGGTTTTTTCCTTCTATCCTATGTTGTGTGTGTGCTGGGCAGTCGGTGTCCACTATCCTAACTATTTCTGACTGTTCTGGCATTATGTCCAGAATCCACATTAAACATGCAAATCTCGCCTCTGCTGCCTTTTTCCCTGCCAGGTAGCTTCCACCCAGTGGATATGAGGTCGGGCAATTAGCCTAAACTTCCACCTGCACCCTTCAATGGCTTTCCTCCTAAAAAAAAAAAATCCCTCATACAGCCTGAGGGGGTGGGGGGTTGTCAGCAAAGGCATGAGGGAAAGCATAGAATGCAACGAGCTTGATTCCATTCCAGCCAAGCATCCTTCTGGTCTTGACAGTTTAAAACTAGGGCTGTACGGGTGAAGGGGGGGGGTGTTCTGTTTATGACTGAAACCCAACTATAATCATGCTTGAAATTATTATGCTTAAATAAGATCTTATAAAAAAAACTAGGGCTGCTCTAGAGCAATAGGGGTGCATGGGTGGGTATGTAGATAGATGGGCTTGGACTGGACCAGGAAAAGCTACTTCTAAAAGAAAAAAAAAATAACAAAACCTTGCTTAAAAACAAGTGACTGTGTTTATTTAAAAAAGCAAAACGACTCGTCTCCATGCCTCCCCTCCCCAACGGGTCCGACCACCCAGTGGGGAGTTTTGCAAGCAAAGCGGGACAATCATTTTTCTTTTTTTGGCGTGGGAGGAACTCTCAGACTCGCTCCCCCCCCAAAAAAAAAATCCCCATCGGTTCTCCCCCAGCTAAAGTAGCAAAGCCCCCCGGCCTCCCCTAGAGCAGCAAATTGGGTGGTGATGACGGTGGGGAGTAAGCCGGTGACCGCCACTGCCCCGCAGCCTAGACTCCTCCACCCACCCACCAAGTCGCCGCCTCTCCCAGCCCCGCGGCCTGGCCAGTCCATCAAAACCGGCTCGTCTCCGCCCTCCGGTCTGCGGGGTAGACCAATCAGAGGCCAACTGCGCACGATGAGCTCAGCCGGCTGGCTTGCCATTGGCCGGCTATATTAAGAAAGTGGCCCCAAGCCTTTAAATAACGGGCGCTAGGGCCGCAGCCTGCATCTGCCACCGCAGTCTGGCTTGGGCGCAGCTAGCGGCCTTTCCAGGAGTGGCAAGGCCCAGAGCGTGCAAGAAGGGAGTTTTTATTTTGGGGAGAGGCTCTAGACCACCGTGTCCACCTCCCCTTCACCCCTAAAAGCTCCGATCAAGATTTCCAGGTTCCCCAGAAGGAGCAGAAAGAGAGAGCGCGCGCGCGCAAAAGGGAGGAGAAGCTCCGGAGCGCCCAATGCATGCCCCATCGCTGGGGGCCTCCCGGGTGCAGCTCAGCGAGCCTTCTGGATCCGTTCACTTCTCGATCGCGGTGAAAGGTGAGAGGTGAACCCCCTCGGCAGCCCAAGGCGATCGCTGAGATCCTCTCCCGCTGCTGCTGCTGCTGCTGCTGCTTCCCCAAGGCCTGGCGCGCTCATGGCGGCCATCCGCAAGAAGCTGGTGGTGGTGGGCGATGGCGCGTGCGGCAAGACGTGCCTGCTGATCGTGTTCAGTAAAGACGAATTCCCCGAGGTGTACGTGCCCACCGTGTTCGAGAACTACGTGGCCGACATCGAGGTGGACGGCAAGCAGGTGGAGCTGGCCCTGTGGGACACGGCGGGCCAGGAGGACTATGATCGCCTGCGGCCTCTCTCCTACCCGGACACCGACGTGATCCTCATGTGTTTCTCGGTGGACAGCCCCGATTCGTTGGAGAACATCCCCGAGAAGTGGGTGCCCGAGGTGAAGCACTTCTGTCCCAACGTGCCCATCATCTTGGTGGCCAACAAGAAGGACCTGCGCAGCGACGAGCACGTCCGCACCGAGCTGGCCCGCATGAAGCAAGAACCCGTGCGCACTGACGACGGGCGCGCCATGGCCGTGCGCATCCAAGCCTACGACTACCTCGAGTGCTCGGCAAAGACCAAGGAAGGGGTGCGCGAGGTCTTCGAGACGGCCACCCGCGCCGCCTTGCAGAAGCGCTACGGCTCCCAGAACGGATGCATCAACTGCTGCAAGGTTCTATGAGCTTGAAGGAGAGGGCCCAGGCCGATGGCCCCAGGCCCTTTTGCGTGCGCGCGCGCGTGCGTCCAGATAAGGGGGAACCCGCGCACCCCAACCCCACCGGGACTGCCTGGCACATCTGCCTGCCCACGCGCCCACCGTGATGGGGATCTGGCGCTGGGAACCGACGTGGGAGGCCTCCCCACCTTCCTTCTCGTGTCTGTGCGTCCTGGCCGTGTGGGTGTGGGTGTGGGTGACCTCAGAGTGCCAAGGGGTCTCCCCTACTCCAGCATCCCTGTTTCGGAAGAGTCCAGGCTCTTCGGAGTGTGTGGTTGTGTGACTGTGCCATTGCCCACCTTCCCAAAACCCCTCCCCCCCCGGTTTCCACCCCACCCCCAAGCAAGCCTTTGCTCCATGGAGACTTAGCTTGGCACCGCAAGCTGGCTTGCAGCCGCGCCCCATCATCAGATGTGCGCCCCCCCCAGAAGCCAGCGCCTGTTCTGCCTTGTCTGTTAACATAGACCGTGCGGGAACTGCGGGAGGGGAGGGCTGGGGAGGAGAAAGGGGGTGTTGTATAAATATATAGATCAGATTTTATTTTCCGGGGAGGCAGGATGGTGTCACTTCATAATGGTGGTGGTGGTGGTGGGTGGCGTGCAGACAGGGCCTTAGGATAGCTCTGTGGGTCAGGCGCCCATCCCAGCACCAACACAACTTGGTCATCTTTCCAAACCCACCTCCTGGGGAAGACATTCGCCACAGACCTGGGGCTGAGAGGACACAGCTTCCAGACTCTGCGACTCCTGAAGACCAGACACCAGCCCCGTTGAACCCCTGGGCCGCCAGGAAGGCGTGTGTGCGGCGTTGGTTTTATTTTATTTTATTTTATTTTTGCCATAAGCGAACTCTGTGCCTGTCCTACAAGTGAAAATGGTTCAGTCTAAGAAACTATTGCTATTTGCTTTATTTAAAGGCTGCAACTTGGTTTTGTTTTTGTTTTATTTTTGGAAAGACTTTGCACAATTGTTTCATTGTATTGACACTTAATGCACTTGTCATTTGCAAAAGACAGTAGCATTCTGACCACACTTGTACGCTGTAACCTCATCGACTTCTGATATTTTTTTAAAATATTGATCATGACTTTAAAGGAAAAAAGAAACCACTAATTTTTTTGTTTTTGTTTTCTTGAGAAAAGTGGCAACACTGTTTTGGCTATTTAATTTGTGCTAGAATGTGCACTATTTTGGTAAAGGGCAGTGACAAGTATTAAGGCATATTTAAACCCTCCCCCCCCCCTTGTTTTTTTCCCCACCCCAAGGCAATCTGCTCTGTGAATTTTTCTCTGCATCTCTGTACAGAGAATAAACCTGCCTGGTCTTTCTCCCTCCCCACCCCAACCCAGCCCACCCCACCCCTGTCCCCGTCCCCACCCAGTGGTACTTCTACTAAATTGTCTGTTTTTCATTTTTTAAATAAACTGACAGATGGCAAAGTGGTGAGCTTCTGATGTTTACATAAAAGTTCTATAAGCTGTGGTATACAGTTTTTTATGTAAAATATTAAAGACTATGATGATGACATTTATAAAACGACTCCTGTGATTTAATAGTGGGTAAACAGTCCTGTGAATTTGGTACAAGCAAAAGTTCTGCTAGGTATAGAGACCCCTTATTTTTTTGCACTCAACTTTAGTGCTCATGAATGGATTTAGTCCTGGAGTGGGGAGATGGGTAGGGGTTGGATAACTGGGCGTGGGGGGGGGGGTGGGGGGTAAGGGGGTTGCATTTTCAGCCTTGAAAAAGAGGTGAGGTCAACCAGGCAGGTTAGCCAAGGCCTTTGACTTAACATGTGCTGAAGCAAATGTGCTTCAACTCTTATGGGACCTTTACTTCTTGGCTCAGGAAGTTAGAAAGCTGTTTTCTACCTGTGCATTTGAAGTTCAGATAACATATTTTGAGGGGGCTTAACCTGTCTGGATGACTGGTTACTGGGGGTCCTTTTGGATCCCCAAAGGACTCATAAGAAACTCCTATGAGATTATGGGTCTGTTCTCTTTTGGGCTGGAGCTGTGTGTGACTGGGGGGGGGGGGGGGGGGGGGGAGGGCCAATTAAGGAACTTCTGTAACTGGGAACTTGCCTTTAAAAGTGGCTCCCTTCACCAGGAACCTAGAAGTCTTTGTTAGAAGTCTTTGTTCTAAGGACCAGGAATGGCCCTTAAGGACCTAATACAGGACGCTCTGGGTGGCTGGTATTTAAGTTGGAGGAGCCCCATACTCCATTTTAGTGCTGAGCTCTGATTTCAGACACAGCGGCTTGCAGTGTGGTCTCAGAACCCAGACAGGCAGTGGGCTGGGAGACACAATTAAAATCCTGCTGCAGACTTGTGGCTCAAAGCCACAAGCTCTCAGCTGCCTCTAAGAAGGTGGCAGACAGTGCCAACTTTTCCCCAACTACCTAAGAAGTGTGGAGTTTGGTTTTGGAATCAGCACTTTCTGGGTTTCCAACATTTAGCAGGTCCCCTTTTTCCATTCCCCCACACCCCCAGGGCAGGAAGAGAGAAGGGCCCCTGTTTGAAGGTCTGGGGCTTTCAAGCTCAGGGCTTCTTTCCCTGCCTTTCCCAGACTCCCAAGGGTTTTTGTTGAGTGAGGAAATCCTGGGATGGTGACCTTTCACTCACTTAAACATGCAGTTAATAGGGCCTCCTCCTGCTCAGCTGGGCCCTTTGGCCAATAGAAAGGAGTTAGTCTGTGCTTAAAAGAGCAAGGAAGGGGGCCGGGCGGTTGGCGCTGGAGGTAAGGTGCCTGCCTTACCTGCGCTAGCCTAGGAGGACGGACCGCGGTTCGATCCCCTGGCGTCCATATGGTCCCCCCAAGCCAGGAGCGACTTTCTGAGCGCATAGCCAGGAGTAACCCTCTGAGCGTTACCGGGTGTGGCCCAAAAACCAAAAAAAAAAAAAAAAAAAAAGAGCAAGGAAAAGAGGAAAGGGGGTGGGTGGGTGGGGGCTCTGGTTTATCTGATCAATCCCCTTTCCTCAACCTCCCAGCTCCACTTTTTTTTTTTAACCACTGAACCAACTTGCTTTTCTTTTTTTTTCTTTCTGGTTTTTTGGGTCCACACCCGGCAGTGCTCATGGGGTTACTCTTGGCTCTATGCTCAGAAATCGCTCCTGGCGCAGGCTTGGGACCATATGGGATGCCAGGATTTGAACCACCATCCTGCATGCAAGGCAAACGCCTTACCTCCATGCTATCTCTCCGGCCCCCTCTTCTTTGTTTTAAAGACAAAGCTTTCCTCCCATAGAAACTTGCAGGCTTTGGAGCAAGTACATCCAGTGGTCCTAACACTTTTTTTAACAGGGGGCCAGTTCACTGTCCCTCAGACTGTTGAGGGCTGGGACTATAATAAAAACAAAAACTGTGAACAAATTCTTTTTTTTTTTTTTTTTTTTTGTTTTTTTTGTTTTTTTGTTTTTTGTTTTTTTTTGGGTTTTGGGCCACACCCAGCGGTGCTCAGGGGTTACTCCTGGCTGTCTGCTCAGAAGTAGCTACTGGCAGGCATGGGGGACCATATGGGACACCGTGGATTCCGAACCAACCACCTTGGTCCTGGATTGGCTGCTTGCAAGGCAAACGCCGCTGTGCTATCTCTCCGGCCCAGTGAACTAATTCTTATGCATACTGCGATGTATCTTATTTTGAAGTGAAGAAACAAAATGGGAGCTAAGTAACAATATGTGGCCCACTGGTGTAGTTTGAGGACCACTGTTTGATACTAAGGGAACGCTGGAGAAAAGTTCAGCTTAGGTTGAACGAAACCACCTCCCCAAGGCTTTTTTGGTTCTTGCTTGTTAAATCTGCCTAGATCTCTGTCTTCTTTTTATTTTTTTTCTTTGCTCTCTCTTTAAACATTTTGGGACTACAACAACTCAGATGACGCATGGCAGCCCGAGTTAGGTTTGTTTTTAAATGCATGGCATTTAATAATCCTGCCGGAACATACTTTTCTTGCTGCATTAGGATCCAACTGGAAAATATAAAGACGAATTTGCTGTAGGCTGGAAAATCAATTAGGAAAAAAGGCAAAACATTGGTGTTACTCTTAGGATATGAAAATTCATTTTGCATATTTCAAATTGAATGTGCTGAGTTCATTTAATTGCCTGTTGAAGGGTTTTGTGGAGAATAGTGGGGGCGTTTCATCGATCCTGGGCATTTTAGAGCGAGGAGCATTATCTGGGGTTTCCCTTTAATCTTACTTTTAAATCAATCTGAGTTGTCCTTCTAAGGTCTTTTCACATGCTTTGGTGTAGACTTTGGAAAGGTGATTTTCAGACTTGGAAGATGTGATGATCATGTGGAGAGAGCTGGTTGAAAACAGACTGATGGTCCTAAGCCCAGAGTTTCCAATCCAGTAGTTCTGAGGTGGGCTCTGAAAATTTAATATCTAAAAAGAGCATAAGTGCTGCTGCTCGCTGCTGCTGAAGCTGGTCTGGGGCCCATACTTGGAGAACTTCTGGCTTAGAATAAGGAACGCCTTGTCTTGCACAGAAGAGGCAGATTTATTGGGTAGAGCAGATCCAAGAGTTTCGGCCTGTGGTCCTGACTTTCTAACCCTTGGGAATCTGGTACTCTCCAAAGAGCTTCCTTCTAGGACTGGCCACACACTGACCTTCACTTCTGTTTCTCAGGAGAAGAAGAGTTTCATGCCCTTTTGGAGACTTTCTGCTACCATCCTGAATTCAGAAGCAGCACTCTGGAATGCATTCAGCATTGGCAAAGAACCATGCTAGCTTTGCTTTGAAGGGACACAGAAGCAAATAGGACACAGTTCCTACCCTGGTGGCCAGGCAGTTCTGGGAAGTCTCAAAAGGGGGGCAGCTTGTTTAGGCACAGGGCATTTGGCCAGGTATAACCTGGAGCCAAGGGGATGTTGGAAAAGGCATCTTGGAAGAGACATTGGAGCTGAGCCTTTATTGTTAATACACTTTTTGAGAGGGTGCCTCATTCTGGCAGTGCCTTTGGGGTTACTCTGGGGCCCTTTTCTATGGTGTTCAGGCAACTAAGTGGTGCTAGAATCCAAATGAGGGCATTTGGAATAGAGTCTTCAAGCAGGAGTGGGGGATGTGTAAACTAGAAAACTGCTTTCTACAGTTGGGTCTTCATATTTACAGGTTCCATATCCTAGGAATTCAACAAGCATAGGATGGAAACTACATACCATGCAGTGAGACCTATGATGGCTACATTGTAGTGTATATATATATATATAATTTCCTAAATAGCATAACAACTCCATAGCCTTATACTGTTTGGTAGCACAGATTATCTAGAGAGAATTGAAACCTATGGGAAGAGCTTGTACAGCGTTGTGCAAATGCTACACACCACTTTCCAGGAACAACCATGGTTCTGGTATCATTAGGTTCTGGTAGGTATCTCTGCAGGGGTGCCAAGGGAATGGACCCAGTTACATAGGACCTAGCCTCTGCAGAAGAAAGCTCTTTGAGGGTGAGAAATGCCTCCTAAATTTTAGCCCTTCTGGCATCTATTTCTTCAGTCAAGAAAAATGGCGTTACCCAGCCAAGTCAAACACAGCCTCTCCCTCCACACCCTGTCCACACAGTCCAGGAGAACAGGGCTGGTGATGATGGCTCCATTGTTCCTCAGGCCCTTCCAAGGATCTGTGGCAACACAAGACACAAGGAGAGCATTGTGCTCCCCCTGATCTGGGAAGCACACACCTGGGCTCCAGGAAGTCAGGTCCCCACAAGTTGCCTTTGTAGACAGCCCTGTTGGGGACGAACCCTGCCATTTTATGTGGTGTGTCTTTAGGCTGCAGGAAAGTCTAGCGCACTCAGACGGTTTCCCTAACTCTCAGCAGCCCCTTTTCTGGCCTGAAACTAAGATCCTGCAGTTCATTCCTTTCCGTTCTTTCTTTCAGTCGACAGATATTTACTGTTGGCTGGCAGAACTCTGTGCCTGTTCTGGGCTTAAGAGTGTGTGGGGGCCAGTAGGCAAAGAAGCAGGTCTGGTCTTTTCCCTCTCAAAGCTTTTAGTCCATCAGTGTGTTAAGCAACTGCCACTAATGATGTCTTTGGACCATAACTAATATGTATTGATTATGTATTAGGTACTATCCTAGAAGCCCTTTATCAGTATCCATTTTATTTAATCTCTATTTTAGTTATCTACAGTGGCACAAATCATCTGCAGATGTAGAGACTTAGAGCAAGATTTATTAGCTTAGAGTTTCTGCAAATCAGAATCAAGGTAGAGTTGAGTTGACTTTCTGGCTGAGAGCCTCTCTTTTTTTGTTGTTTGTGGTTTTTTTTTGGGGGGGGGGTCACACCCAGCAGCGTGCAGGGGCTATTCCTGGCTCTACACTCAGAAATTGCTCCTGGCAGGCTCGGGGGACCATATGGGATGCCAGGATTCAAACCACTGTCCTTCTGCATGCAAGGCAAATACCCTACCTCCATGCTATCTTCTTCGCCCAGAGAACTCTCTTAAAACTAGAATTATGATGTTGATTATGGCTGGATTTATCCCAAGACTACCTAGCTCCCCTTTGGCACCCCCATCAACACAGAGCAGCCACAACATGGAACAAGACCGACATGTGGTCAAGAGAGAAGTTGGTTTTCTCTGACCTGGTCTTGGAAGCAAGAGCCATGACTTTCTTGTACTGTGTTTATTCAAAGCAAACAATTGCCCAGGCCCACACTCCCTGGGGGGAGATTCCCCAGTGGTATTCATTCCAGAAAGTGGGGTCACTGGAAGCTATTTTAGAGGCCTCCTACTCAGTCTTTCCTCATGATTCTTTTTTGTTTGCTTTTGGGCCACAGCCAGTGATGCTCAGTGTATACTCAGAAATTGCTCCTGGCAAGCTCAGGGGACCATATTGGATGCCGGGATTCAACCACTGACCTTCTGCATGAAAGGCAAAATGCCTTATCTCCATGCTCTCTCTCTGGCCTCAACTACCTGCTATATTTCTATTTTCTCCAGTCCCTCCCCTCCTGAATCTGAGTAAGACACTGCTTTCCCATTTGCTGGTGAGGGCACGGAGCCACAAAGAGGGTCAATAGGCTTGGGTGGCTCAGAACTCCAGCAAGTCAGTCTGACTTCTGAAAATAATTTACCTATTTGGTGGGAAAACACTTTGAGAAAATTCACAATAAAGTAGTTTGAATTGAAAGAAGGGAGGAGAGCCAGAGACAAGATTAGCAAGGAGAGGCTTTAGCCTGGCATAGAGAGACAAAAGGGCCAAGCATGGGGGGAGTAGAGATGACAGATTGGGAACATAGTCAGGAGATAGAAGGTGATGATAGTGATGGGGAGTACCAGGCTGGTTCCAAAGATTCTAAGTTGGGGAACTTGTATGGACACTGAGGCCATTACTCAAGAAAAAACAAGGTGAGAGAGTACAGGGGTTCAGGTGCATCTATTCTAATGGATAAAATCATTGCACCTTTGTCAAATGCTTTAGCCTGGTATTAGTTCTACGGAAATTGAGCAGAAGAGTGTTGCTGATATTTGGGCAGGTAGGAAAGAGAGGCAACATCTCTGTGGGTTTGCCTTCAAGGTGGCTTAGACTGGATAAGAAAGGAGAATCCCCAGGAAAAAAAGGCATCCTAGGAGGAGAGCTGCAGTATGACACAGACTGTCCTCTGTCTATGGAGACAATTTTTTCATTGCCAGCCACAAGGCGGGTCACACGGCATTGTCTGACCCACAGCTGGTTGTGTTTTATGGTCAACTGAGAAGAAACTAGTTAGGTCCTAGTGGCAGCTAAAATCTTGCAGAAGACTGAGAGAATAGGGAAGAAGGATGTGGAGTGAAGAGGAGACTGAGTGGAGTGGGCATGTCTGCTTCATCCTCTGTCCCTAATACCTGGCATGGTTCTGGTGGTGGGTGGGTATCAAGACCTCAGGAATAGTATTAGTGTGAGTGAATGATTTAAAGAAAAGGTAGGCTTGGGGCTGGAGAGATAACATGGAGGTAAGGCTTTTGCCTTGCATGCAGAAGGACCATGGTTCAAATCCTGGCATTCCATATAGTTCCCTGAGCCTGCCAGGAGCGATTTCTGAGCATAGAGCCAGGAGTAACCCCTGAGCGCAGCCGGGTGTGACCAAAAACAAAACAAAACAAAACAAACAAACAAAAACAAGAAAGGTAGGCTTTCAGGGAACTTCAACTTCTCAGAGATTCCAGGAAATCTAGTAAACACAATGTTTACTGTGGAGGATTTGAGCAAGGTGTAGGTTAAGAAAGACAAGAGTCGATTTCATCTTTTATTTGATAGCCGAGTATTATCCCGTTGAAATATAGACCACCACATCTTTTTTGACCCAGTCATTGATTGACAGGGGTTTATGTGTCCACACTTTGGCAATCATGTCAATAATGTTGCTATGAAATAGACACCTCTTTGTCTATGTCTCTCTGCTTTGTTTTTGGTTTGGGGGCCACACCCAGCAATGCTTAGGGGTTTCTCCTTGGTCTGCACTCAGAGCTCCCACCTGGTGGAGCTCAGGGGTCCATATGTATAAGGAATCAAACCTGGGTTGGCAAGCTAAATGATCTACCACTGTACTATCATTCCGGTCCCATATATAAATATAAATATATATATATATATATATATATATTTAGTTTTGGGGTCACACCAGCAGTGCTCAGGGGTTACTCCTGGCTCTAACGCTCAGAAATCGCTCCTGGCAGGCTCTGGGGACCATATGGGATGCCGGGATTCGAACCACTGACCTTCTGCATGAGAGACAAACACCTTACCACCATGCTATAACTCCGGTCCCTGGTCCCATATTTTTGAATTAGTGTCTTCATGGTCTGTGGCTAAATACTCAGAAGTGGTATTTGTGTATTGTTTGGTATTTACTTCTTTTAAAAATTTTTTATTTTTTGGCTTTTTGAGCCACACCCGGCAGCGCTCAGGGGTTACTCCTGGCTCTGAGCTCAGAAATTGCCCCTGGCAGGCTTGTGGGTCCATATGGGATGCCAGGAATCCAATCAGGGTTCGTCCTGGGTTGGCTTCATGCAAGGCAAATGCCCTACTGCTGTGCTATCTCTCCGGCCCTACATTCTTTTTTTTTTTTTTTTGGCTTTTGGGCCACACCCAATGACACTCGGATTACTCCTGGCTATGAGCTCAGAAATTGCTCCTGGCTTGGGGGACCATATGGGACACTGGGGGATTGAACCTTGGTCTGTCCTATGTGAGCGTGTGCAAGGTAGATGCCCTACCACTTGTGCCACTGCTCCAGCCCCCCCTACATTTTTTTTTTAAAGGAATTGCAAAGCTCTTTTTCACAGTGGCTGTACCAGTTTATGTTCCCACCAGCAGCATACAAAGGTTCCTTTCTCTCCACATCCTCACTGACACTTGTTTCTTGTCTCTTTGATAACACTTCAAACATGGGTGGGGTGAGAATTTCATGGTTGGTTTGTGACAACATGAATGGACCCTTATGGAACACCTTATTCCATGAAATAAGTCAGATGAGGAAAGATAAGTAACACACGATTTTATTCACATGGAATATAAACACATAAAGCCTAAACAAAAATAAGGCAAATAGAAAGATGGTGGTTGCTAGAGTAGAGCAGTTGGAGAAATGGATGATATCGGTAAAAGTAGTCAAATTTGTGAGGGGCGGATTAGAAAATGAGGCATTTGAGGGTAGTCTATGTGATGAGGTCTATGAATGATTAATGAGATTGCGTATATCTGAAGCTCCTATGAAGTCACAAACACAAGAAAACGGGGCTAGAGAGATAATATAGGAGGGCAAGGTGGGTGCCCTGCATGTGGCTGCAGCAGACATGATCTAGATGGAATCCCTGGCACTACATATAGTCCCCATCCACTAAACCAGAATGGTGGATCTGAATAGAGGATCTGGGCCCTACAGTCTCTTTGGATACCAGGAAAGAGCAAAGCAAGTAGTTCAGTATTTTGACAGGAGTGGCAATGACAAACTGGCTATTTCATTGGCAGTGCCTAAGTCTTTGGAAAGGCTCCTTGGCTAGAAAGCTAGGTCAGTGGGTATGGTGCAGGCATCACATATATGTCACCCTACATACAATTGCAGGCATTCAGGTCTACAAATTAAATAAGATGCAAAATACATGAACAAAGCCCATGAGAAAAGGTGAGAGAGAAAGAAAGCAAGTAAGGACAAAGAAGACAAGAAAGGAAAGAAAGAAAACAAAAATAAAGATAAAGAAATAGGTGCTGGAGTGGTGATGCAAAGGGTAAGGCGTCTGGTTGTCCGTGCTAGCCAAGGATGGACCGCAGCTCTATCCACGGGCTTCTTATCTGGTCTCCCAAGCCAGGAGTGATTTTCTGAGCATATAGCCAGGAGTAACCCTTGAGCATCACTAGGTGTAGACCCCCCCTCAAAAAAAAGAAAGAAAGAGAAACAAGAGAGAAGAAAAAGGAAAAGGGCTCCTTTAAGATTGGACTCTGTCACTACAAGAGTAATGAATCACAGGAAACCTTCTCTGTTCTCCCTGAGCAAGTGACACTGTGCCCGCCCCACAAGGACTCTGGGAAAACCTTTCTCATGATTCCTGGAAGAGCAGAAGTAGTAGAACATTCCAGGCTGCAGGCACCTCCCCAGGACCATCTATCTGGGTGTCTGGGCATACTCAGTGGATTTCAAGAGCATTCTGGATTGTGAATTGGGCACCTTGGTGTCACTGGCCCATGTTTTTCATTTGAAAAAAATCATGATCTGAAAGTGCAATTCTAAAGGGACTTGGGCTTTTATGACTGTTAGTGACCTCTGTCCTCTAGCTGTCATTGGGAACTATTTTTCTTCTCCCTGCAATCCTGAAAAAGGAAGAAACAAATGCTACCAGAAGCAGGTTTCTCATCGCTTTGTTAATGATTGATTTTGTTCAAGTCCAGAACTTGTTTGACCTTCGAATAAACAATTGAAACCTTCTGGAGGCACCTCAGAGGAATGCAGGAACGCATTTGCTATTTAATGGTTAGGAGGATAATAAATGGGACTCTGGCAGAATAAAAGTATTATTTATACGAGTGCTAAAAAAA
Organism: Suncus etruscus; assembly: GCF_024139225.1. Lineage (NCBI taxonomy): Eukaryota > Metazoa > Chordata > Mammalia > Eulipotyphla > Soricidae > Suncus > Suncus etruscus. The sequence goes on from NC_064859.1 coordinate 85,457,519, forward strand.
AAATAAGACACTTGTAAAATACATACTCTTCAGTAATGACCAAATATGGGAGAAAGTGTGAAATCTGGTGGATGAGGAGGCTGACTCCCTTCATCATCCGACTTCCTCTGGATTGAACAACTTCGTGGGCTACAAATCTCCATGGAAGTCTATAACTTGAGGTCAGATGGAGAGCCAGAATCAACGTTCAAGGGAGCATCCAAATCTTCAGCCAGCCCGGGTTCCATGAAGGTGTGTTTCCGTGTGGTAATATAAGAATCATCTAAAGTTGGATTTTCTGGGTCATGGTAAAAATGACAAAGGTTTTTGAATTGTTGAGCAGCCAAATACGTAAGAACAGAGACAGCCAAGAAGCAAACTGGCATGAACAACTCAGAGGAAAAGAGTGCTAATCTGCCTTCCAGCCACTGATATGATCAACTTTCCATGACACGAAGACTCAGTCTGTAGTTTACTGATCAGCAGTTTCCCCTGGGAACCAGAGCAATTCAGGAAGGCCAGCACTGTTCTTGGGGGTGGTGGTGGTACAGAGGAAACCCTCCACCCACACTAGGCAGACCCTCGCCTCACCCTGGGTATGCGGAATTGTGCCATTCTCAGTTGGGCATTAGACAATTCCAGAGAGACAGGATCTCAGGAAAGAAAGTCGACAGGAGCCTAGGTTGTGTTCCCCCCAGCAGTGTCCCCGCATCATAACACTACCACCCCATGGTCCAACCCCTCCTTCTGTAGCAACCAGGTAGCTAGCTATTGAGCAGGACAATTGGAGTCTCTAGACAGAAGTCTCCACTCTGCTGATTCCTCTCGACATACCCTTGGGCCAATTCCTACTTCTGCCCTCAGGTTCTTTATGTGTAGAATGGAAATAATTTTTCAGATTAAACAAGATCAAACCAAGGGCTTGGCACAGCGCCCAGCTCGTTTGAAGTCCTCCATAAATCTTGATTACCTTCCCTCTAGTGGATTCATCTTAAGCACAAAAGTAGAAGGGAAATACATTTTGCTGGAGAAAAGGAGTGTATAATAGTCACAACAGCTCTTTTGTTTATCAAGGACGTTCTCAACTCCAAGCTCCCCAGTGCGTCATACATGCTTATTTTGCTCCCCTGGCATTCGACTTAGGGTCTGACACGAGTAGGTGCATAGTAGATGCTGGAATAATGGCTGGAATTCAGAGGGGAGACTCTCAAAAAGGTGCAGAAGAAATCTAGCCTTCAGGCCTGGAGTGAATAGGGCATTTGTGTTGCAAGTGTTTGACCTAGGTTCGATCTCCAGCATCTCTAACGGTTCTCTGGGCTGTCAGGAGTAAACACGGAGCATCTCTGTGTCGGACCAGAAAACAAACAAACAAAACAGTGACAAAACAAAACAAAAACAACCAATGTTGCCTTCAGGGAATAGTAGCTCCTTTTCAAGTCCTAAAGGGGTCTGCTAGTGCCAAGGAGAAGAGCAGAAATCTGGGAGTGGGAAGGATGTAAGTGTAGCATCTTTCTTCCCAGTTCAGTGCTCCAGGACACTCAAACAGGGCTGTGGAGGCACCAGCCCATTCGGTTGATCCAATGACCTGCAACTGAGTATCATTGTGTCCAGGTGCAGAGCCTCAGAGCAGAGAGCCTGGTCAGTTTTACCTGGCCAAGGAAGGGAACCCTAAAGGAGGCCTGGAAAAGTCTCCAGATGATGTGAATATTAGGGCTCCTACGTAATCAAGAAATGAGGCCTAAACAGCTCTCACCTTCTGTGTGTACAAGACTTCAGACGAAGTAGCTGTGTGAGTCACCCCAGAAAGCATGGCCTTGCCAATGAGGCAGCTGGGCTAAGCCCTTGAAACCTGGTGTAAACTGGGAAAACAAAACAGATGGACCAGCTGACCACAGTGCTTGAAGGCCTGGAGCCAGGGCCGGAGTCTATGAGAGTTTATCAAACTAACTGCAAGCACCAGTGCAAGGGAGCTGGTAATCCTGAAGGCTGGGAAACTGGTTTTCCAAGGCTTAAATAGGTTGCAGGATTAGACTGGAGTAGAGGCCTTTGTTCAGAGTTGGCTCCAAATATTTTCCTTCTTTCTCGTTAAATAAGAACAAAAAAAAAATTGTACTGTCAGGAGTAGAGGCACAGGGCAGGGGAGCAGCGTGGAAATTCTTCCCGAGAGGTAAATCCCTGTGCTTAGCCCTGCCCACATTCCAGAAAGCTGAACCTGACCCAGATTTCTGGGAGTGCTTGTGTGATCTTGATGGGATAGGGGGCAGTGTCTGGGGATGCAGGGTTGAGGTGTGTGCGTTCGGCTCCCCCCTCACCCACATGCCTCCCTTAGGTTTTCTCCAAGTGACTTGGAAATTGAGGTCTGAAATGACACAATTGTGCCTCAGTGTCAGGTCTGAGAAGTCTTGTCTGGTTTGAGGGTCTCTGTCCTGGTAGCTTCCAGGTTCCGGAAGGTTGTGCTGTGGTGATTGGCAGAGGCAGGGGAGGTCAGGGATGGTCACTTGGGTCTATTTAGTTTGGAAACACAAAGTCTGATTTCAGTGTGTGGAGTGAAAGGCAGGCACAGGGGGGTGGCCCCCCAGCTAGCTTTTTAATGGGTCTGCTCCAAACCCCTCTCAGACTGGCCAGGCCCTCTTTAGACACTAGATTAAGGAACGAAGAGTGGGAGGAGGTGTGGGTGTTGAACTTGCTTTCCTGGAAGCCCTGGGCGAGCTCATTTGATCCTGGTGTTCCAGGAATGGAAAGAGTCAGAGGCTAAACAAGTCAGCACCACTGGAATGGGTTCAGGTTTGATGAAAAAATTTAGGGACAAAAAAAAAAAAAGTTTAGAGCAGAGCAGATGCACAATTTTTAGTCAAACAGCCCGAGGGCTGAAGGCACATGTTGGAGCTGATTTGACTTCAGTGTGAATGTGTATGGAAAAATTGCATGTGTGTGAAAATGTGTTTGAGAAATATCTGTGAGATCGTGTGTGTTAGAAATGTATGTATGTGGGCCTGGAGGGGTGGCACAGTGGTACGGTGTTTGCCTTGCACGTGGCTGACCTAGGACAAACTGTGGTTCCATCCCCCAGCGTCCCGTATGGTCCCCCAAGCCAGGAGCAATTTCTGAGTGCAGAGCCAGAAGTAACCCTTGAGTGTCACCAGGTGTGGCCCCCAAACCAAAAACCAAAAATATAAAATAAAATAAAATAAAAAGGAAATGTATGTATGTGGGCCAGAGTAGTGGAGCAGCAGTAGGGTGTTTGCCTTGCATGCACTAACCTAGGACAGACCGAGGTTTGATCCCCTAGCATCCCATTTGGTGCCCCAAGCCAGGAGCACAGAGCCATGTTTTTGGTTTTTGGGTCACCTACAGGTGGCTTTCTTTTTGGGGAGACCTCCTGCTTCTTATACATGGTAGCAGTGCCTGTAGGAGACAAAGTCTGCCTCAGTCATCATTCCTTGTCTGGAGCTGGTAGAAAGGAGGATGGAAACACACTCCCTCTTTCTTCTCCTGAAGAGGAAGCCTTTGTGACCTTCCATCTCCTTTTCATGCTTCTTGGTCGACTTCACCTTCCTTTCCAGCAAAACTGTCCGTAGAGCCTCGAGCAGAGCTTACATACCTCTGGTTGGGAAATGTTCTCTGATCCTATGACTTGAAAAGCTGCAGCATTCCTCCAGGAGAAATGTCTTCTCTCTGCTTCATTCCACGCTTGATCCCGACCAAATCACTAGCCATGAGCACAAGCAAACGAACAGGCATCGACAAACCCAAAAGTACTCAGACACATTCATGTACCCCTTGCTGCCGCCCACCCCTGCAGTCCAGAATGCCCACAGTTGCCAGGGTATGATTCTTATTGGCTGAGAAAATAGGGAGCCAGAGCAGTCGAGCCAAGGGTTAAACTGTGATTAAATAAAACTAATCACTAGTAGCTAGAGGATTCCTTAAACTGCTGAAACGTGTATTTTATGCAGGAGCTAAGAAGTAGGATAAAGATTCCTTTGAAATGGCTTTGTCTGAAATGGCATCTCAAATATCCAAAGTAAAGGCCCTTGTGGAGACACTTTGGGGTCAAGGGGGGAGGGCTCCTTGTAGTTCTTCACAGACACCCCTGAAGTTACCATGCTTCCTTCTGAAGCATTTCCAGGCCCAGAGCTGCTTCTCCTGGAGGCCAATGGCCCGATCAAACAGTGGCCTGAGTCACTCCAGCTGGAGTTGGGGCAGGTGCTGGGCTGGCCCCCATTACCCCTAAATTCTAGCCCAAGAAGCCTCTGGGAGGGGTGGTGGTGGGGTCTCTGGTGATGGCAGGCAGGATCAAGGGCATGTTCAAAGCCCAGGGCCCCACCACAAGATGTTTTGGTTTAAGCAAGAGATTATTGTTCTCCTTTCAAAGCCCAGCATAAAAGCTGCTCAGGAATGCCCTGGAGGGGCAGCAGCTTTGATGCTTTGGGGAGGGCCCAGCCCAGGCTCGACCCCACTGCAGGGTGAGCCTTGGAGGGGGGGGTATGTGAAAAGGGTGGAGGGCCTGGGCCAGTGACTGTCCCTACAGCCTCTGTGGACTCAGAAACAGACATGTGCTCCTCCACCAGAGCTACCCACTGGACAGACCCACCTTCTTTAGGGACCTCCCTGCCCTGCTGTTTTGGGGTTCCCTGTTTGCCACTGCCTTATGGACTTTGAGTCTGAGGTCTGTGCATGCCATGGGTGCTTGGAAAATTCTAATTAAAAATTCTAGCTACATATAAACCAACACAGAGCAAAACAGGACCTGGCCTGGGGGTCTGGAAGTTTCTAGCTAGCTACTATCCTAGGAATGCTCCCTCCCTCCTTGTATGGCTTCTTTTCTGGGGTACTTGGTTAGCTACCCCAGAATGAACTCCCTTCTAAGCTCAAGTTTTAGTGGGAGACAGAGAATTTTTCAGGCATTTGGAAGGAGCCAGAGAGTACAGGTCCCCATGCTGCCTGCTGCATTGTTGTGGTCTGGTGAGTTAATATAAAATATAAACTCTAAAGTTCTAGAGTTAGGGTGAGGCCTTTCTCGGCAGGTTGCCTTTACCCTTCTGCTGGCGGGTCTGAAGGTGCAGGATAATGGCGCAGAAATAATCACAAGCAGTCAGTTAGAGTTTCATCAGAGTCAGCTTGATTTATTCTATGGCCCTATCTGCCATGTGCAGACTTTGTGCCATGTCTGCCTAACTCATCTCTTTTTCTCAGGAGCTCTCTCTCGGTCTCTCTTCCTGCCTATATTCATGCTTCCTTGCTTCTTTTTCTCCCTCCCTTTTCCCCAGGCAACACGTTATATTCTTCACTCCAAACTGCAGACCCCTCCCAGTATGGGTGGTTCCGACCATCCAGGTGATATTAACTTTTTTTTTTTTTTTTTGGTTTTTGGTTTTTGGGTCACACCCAGAAGCGCTCAGGGGTTACTTCTGGCTCTATACTCAGAAATCACTCCTGGCAGGTTCGGGGGACCATGTGGGATGCCAGGATTTGAACGACCATCCTTCTGCATGCAAGGCAAACACCCTACCTCCATGCTATCTCACCGGCCCCTAATATTAACTTTTCAATAGAAAGTTTAGGGCACTGGGGCATTTAGTACCTTACAGTGGTTGGGTCACATGTGCAGGCCAAGGATACAGGTTTATTCAACAATGTATTCTGGGCCTGTGTCTAGAACTGTGCTTAGCTAAGGAGTGTGGGGAAGATGCTTCAGCAGGGATTTCAGCACTGGTGGCAGGTGGGCCTTGATAGTTCAAGATTGTGCTTGGTTAGGAGGCCATACTGTGATGCAGCTGTAGGAGCTCTCCAAGCAGAGCAAGAACCCAAAAGTTCAGAAGCAACCCAGGAGGAGAGGAGTCATGTTTGTAGGGGCCAGTGTTCTAGGTAGCTCCTCCAAGGCACATGGCCATTCCCTATCAACCACTCAGCCACTTTCATGTCCAGCCTGAAGCCTGGTGCAGGTTTCTTGAGCTCTTGGGGCTGTCTACCTGAATGGCACTACCCTTGGGGCCCATCTGGATAAGAGTATAAAAGATCTCAAGAATGTGGTCTGACCTGTGCTGGCAAAGAAAGAGGCACCTGCCGAGACTTTGAGATTGAGTGGTGGGATTTAGGATTAGGTGACTGACTCTACCAAGGGTCCTGTTTCTTGGGTACAAATAGGCACACTGTCTGCAAATAGGAAGTGTTTGCCCTGTGTGTGCTTACCCATCACAGTGCCAGTGCTCAGAATGCTGTGCAGTAAAGAGGCTGGCGATTAATGGTAGTCCTTATATGTCTCTGTGTTTATGTGTGTGTAGGCATGTTTATGCATGCTGAGGTGTATGCATGCACACATTTGTGTTTTATGTGTTTGTGTGTTTTTGTGTATGTATGGAGCCTGCCAGACGTGGGGGTGTGTGAAGAAGACAGCTAGACCTGAACTCATCCCTGCCTCAGACAGAGTGAAAACAGCCACCGTAAACTCTAGAGAATTGAGTTCTAGGGTTCCTTGGTAATTTTTTTTTTGTTTTTGTTTTTTTGGGTCACACCCAGTGGTGCTCAGGGGTTACTCCTGGCTATCTGCTCAGAAATAGCTCCTGGCAGTCACGGGGGACCATATGGGACACCAGGATTCGAACCAACCACTTTTGGTCCTGGATCGGCTGCAAGGCAAACGCCGCTGTGCTATCTCTCCGGGCCCTGTTCCTTGGTAATTTTATGTTGCAATTTAAAAAAGATTTTAGGGTCAGGAGGAATTGTACAGCAGGTAGGGTGTTTGCCTTGCATGCAGCCAACCTGAGTTTGATTTCTGGCATCCCATATGGTCCCCTAGAGCACGACAGGAACAGTTCTTGAGTGCAGAGCCAGAAATTCCTGAGCACCACCAGGTGTGGCCCCAAACCATAAACAATGATTTTAAAATTAATTTTAGGGGCCGGAGAGATAGCACAGCGGCGTTTGTCTTGCAAGCAGCCGATCCAGGACCTAAGGTGGTTGGTTCGAATCCCGGCGTCCCATATGGTCCCCTGTGCCCGCCAGGAGCTATTTCTGAGCAGATAGCCAGGAGTAACCCCTGAGCACCCCGGGTGTGGCCCAAAAAACAAATAAATAAATAAATAAATAAAACAAATTTCATTTTTGTGATTTCATGTGCTTTGTGCTTGGAGGTTACATGGTGCTGGGATCTAACCCAGGGCCTCACATGTGCAAGGCATGTACTCTTCCTCTTGAATTACCTCTTGAGTCAGTTTCCTAATTTTATTTCAAGCTCTAAGCACTGAGGCTGGCACAGGGGAAACCCTTGGCTTCACTTGACGATGGGTTATAAGGAAGAACGTCTCTCCTCTAGCCAGCACCCGACACCCCAGACTTGCTTTGGTGACTCCTAAAGTGGCAGAGTCCTGGAAAGCCCCTGGAGACCACAGGGGAAGAACATCCAACAGATCAGCAGAGAACATTTTGCTTCAAATCTGTGACATTAAACAAAAATTATTTAGGAAGAGGTTTCATTTGTGTTTTGGCCACACCTGGCAGTGCTCAGGGCTTACTCCTGCCTTTGTTTTTAGGGATTATTCCTGGCAGTCTTGGAGGATCTCATAAAGTGCCAGTGATTGTCTGTGGGTTGGTAATTTGCAATGCAAGTGCCCTACCTGCTTTACTATCTCTCCGGCCCTGCAAAAATCATTCCTCAAGAAATATTTTTATTTTTTATTGTCTCATTCCTTTATAGAGCTCCCATTTTCCAGCTGGACACGTCGAGGTTAAACGACGCACATGGTGGGTGTAGACAGCCCCACGCTGAAGAAGTCTGGCACGGGAGTGTGTGATTTGCCTTTTGTTCCAACAAATGAGAGGTGCCTCTCAAGGTCCTCTCACAAACGCTGTTATAAGCCAGATGCAGCTCCGCTCAGCTCTTCAATTACCAGGGAGAGGGTGTAATTTGGGCAAAGCAGCTTGGGTGGGCTCTATTTGGAAAATCACACTTGTGATTAACTCCACTATCATCAGACACCATTATGTGTGGGAACTCAGAGCTGCGGGTTCTCATTGCCCTTTGCTCCAATTCAGCCTTCACTGCATGCCCCGCCACACCCCCCAAGCTCCCCAGAGTCCACGGTCAGGAAAACTCGCCATTAGATCAGTGCAAAAGCTGCCAAGTGAAATCCAGGCCAAATGCCTGTCACTCCCTCTAAACCTCTGCATCCTTAGGACCCCAAGGTACCCTCTGAATTTTTATGGCAGCCTCCCTCTGGATCCTGGGCAGGATTCCAGCCACTCTGTGACTGAACCTGAGACTCTGCTTTCCTTGCCAGCACTTCCCTGCAGCTGGAGGGGGTTCGTTCCAGGTGCAGGTCCAGTGGCTCATCTGAGTCTCCCAGTGGTTGTTTGATGGGTGCTGTGTGGTGAATAGTTAGTTCGACTCTGATTTCTTTTTCTTTGTTGAGGCGGGGAGGGAAACACCTGGTGGTGCTCTGGGGTTACTCTTGGCTCAGTGTTCTAAATCACTCCTTGGGTACTATAGGGTGCTGGGGATTGAACCTGGGCTTAATGCATGCAAAGTTTGCTCTAAGTTTTTTGGGCTGTCTCTGCTGTCACCTCTGTTTTTCTTCGTTGTTGTCATCTTTGGGTCACACCCGGCAATTCTCAGGAGTAACTCCTGACTGTGCACTCAGGAATTATTCCTGGAAGTGCCTGGGGAGCCAAATAGGATACCGGAGATTGAACGTGCACCAGCCACATGAAAGACAAATGCCTTACCCACTGTATCATCACTTTGGCCCCTCACCACTGGTTTTAAGGACCGAAAAGCATGTGCATTATCTGTGCCTGTCTCCTAGTCTATGCAGTTGGGCTTTGTGACTTGTCTGGTCTTGTGATCTTGTCTGGTCTCCTGGAGACAGCTGGGTTGTGAGCTCCTGCTCTATGCTCTACATCATCCTTTCCTGAAGGGTAGTGGCCTCAGCCCTTCTTTTATTGCTACTATGATGACCAGGGCCTGCATATACTTGCATGTCATGTTTGCACATTGGTTTTAGGGCTTGCACTCTGAACTACACATGACCTAGGGGTGCTGGAGAGAGCACATTGTGCAACCAAGGCTCCCAGCAGTGTTGCTTGGATTGTAATCAGCTTGTGGGGCCATGTCAGAACCAATCCTGATGCCTCATGCTTGTTAAGGCAACACCCTTTCACTGTCTGTTCCTGGGTTCTTTTACATGATTTTATCCTTTTTTTTTTTTTTTTTTGGAGGCTTTCTAAGGAGGCTTAGGAGATCTGGGGGCCCTACCAACTATTCTTAGCCAATTAGGCCAGAGGTTTAGTGCAATGACCAGAGGATGCTTTGTGCAGGGATGCCTAGGCCACTCTGAATGTGCTGGGCCACATTCAGAGTATGTTCTAGAATGTAGTAGAGCCATGCCTGGTTGTGCTTGGGGGTTCCCAAGGACTGAACCTGGTGATGCTTGGAATTAAATCTAGGCTGAATGCATGCCAGGCAAGGGTCCTAATGTTTATATTTAAGCATATATATCAAAGAAGTCCTAGTCCATATTGAAAAGTCTATTATCTGTAACAATAACCAATTACCTTCATATATGTTCTACATGAGATTTAATTTTCCAACATGTATGTTATCCTCAAACTTTTTAAACAGGGGGCCATTTCTCTGTCCCTCAGACCGTTGGAGGGCCGGACTATAGTTAAAACAAAAACTATGAACAAATTTCTATGCACATTGCATATATCTTATTTTGAAGTGAAGAAACTAATGGGATCAAATATAATATGTGACCCACGAGCCATAGTTTGAGGACCACTGGTTTAATTCTTCAAAACTATCCTATGGGCAGAGATTCACTCACCAGCTTAGAACAGCAGAGCAAAGAAAAGTCAGCCATTAAATAGGAATAGCATCTTGGTTTTTTTATTCATTTATTTACTTATTTATGATTCCCAATATGGATGGAACTTGAGGTGATTATGCCAAGTGAAATGTGTCAGGAAGTGTAAGTTGATTAAAGATGATTTCTGTCAGAGGAGAAAATCTGAATAATGAAAGCAAACGAATAAAGCACAACAGAAAAAGTTCTGAGGGGTAGTTCTGAGGAGAGACTGTTCAAAGGACCTAAAGCACATGTTTCAGATGTAGGATCCCCGAAGTCAATCCCCAGAACCACTTGGTCCTTGAAGCACTACTGAGCATCATGATGCCCATGAAACCAAGCATGGCCAGAAAACCAAACCAAAGTAAAAGATTCTTAGAACTCTGAAACTGAGAGTGGTTTCCAGTGGGTGAGGTGAGTTGGGAGGAACTGGAAGGGGCATTTAGGAGTGAAGGTGGGTGGGTGGGGTTGGCAGTTGGTGTGGGAACTTTAGACCTTTACAGAGGCATGAAGCTCTCCAACCTGAGCTTAGATTATTTTATACACCAGCCATAAATCACTGACTTTTCATTCAAATTGTTTTAAAAAAAAGATGATATAAAGCAAGGATACTTTCATACTTTGGTCTCTGCATAAAGGCCATATCTAGGGCTTGAGTGATAATATAGTGGGTAGGGTGTTTACCTTGCATGCTGCTAACCTGAGTTCCATCTCTGGCATCCCAGGCTGCCAGGAGTGATTCGTGAGCATCACTTGCTATGGCCCCCAAACAAACCAAAACCCAAACAAAAAGTCACATCCAGAAACTAACCGTCTCCATGAAAATGAGTGACAGTGACTTCTTTGCCAAGGTGGTTTCGTTCTCATTACAGCCTCCTTAGAGAGAGAGATTGAGGCACTTTATTATTCATTGAGGCCCTTCACTTTCTAGCCATCCCCAACCAAATGCAAACTCCTCCTTCCATAGATCTCTCTCCTCAAGCACTTAAACCAAGTCCCACAAGTGATTCTAGTTTAATCCCCTCATTTTGATGGGGGATAGGAGCATACCCAGAGGTACTTGGGGTTGCTCCTGGCAATGCTCAGGGAACATACAGCACCAGGGATTAGCCCCAAGACTCCTACCTGCAAAGCTTGCTCCCCACTCCACTGTGATATCTCTACACCCCTGTAATACCTGGTGGTCCCATCTTCACTGCTATGAGAAGTAAATTAATGGTCAGTCCCAGGGGTGTTCTGATCTTGCAGAAGGTGTGGATACTTGCCCAGGGCTCCCTCAGATGGACAGTAAAGACCCCACTCAGAAGGAAACATTGGGCCTTTCCTGAGCCAGGGTCATGCCAGGCTAGTCCTAGGAGTGCAGAGAATGAGGAATCTGCATTGTCAAGTGCTCCAAACCCTCAGGCAGTTCCCACATGGGACAAGACCTGTGTCCAGTTTCCTCCTGGCGGCTGATCTGTGATGCCCTGCTCTGAACTTCCCTGAATGTTTAAAACTTTCCGCACTAGCTGCCTTCTTGCAAAGAGGAAGCTGACAGTGGCACCACCCTGATCTTGCGTAGTCACAGCCCTTAGACAGGCCAGCAGCCTGGGTCACCTGTGGCCTACTAAGAGCCTGTTAAGAGACTGCCCCCACCCCAACCAGGCTTAGCCTCCTGGTGCTGGACACATGGAGAATGCCATGTGTGCTGCTGGCATGGCCAGCCAGACCCCCTTTCCCAGCACTGTCCTTTGTTCCTGTTAATGCCTCTATAGCAGTGCACTGATTCTTGCAGAAGCCTGACTGACACCCGTGATTCCAACAGATCCTGGAGTCCTGGGGCTTATGTTCCTGATGGCCAGATTTGGCATTTTTTCTGATCTGGTCCAGACCTGGGGATCAGCCTGACCTCGTCATTGGGGTATCATATGTGGTGCCAGGGACTAAACCAGGGTATGCCACATGTAGGCAAACTGGGTAATTTTTAGTTACCTGGCTAGTGAGTTAATTGCAAAGTTAATTGCAAAATTGAAGATGAGGTTCTGTGAGAGCTCTCTGCATTTTCTGTGACATCCCATGGCGTTTGGTCTTCCAGAGTTTACCAGTGATGTTTCTTTTCATTTTAGGGCCATACCCAGTGGTGCTCTGGACTTATTCCTGGCTCTATTCTCAAGGATCACTCCTTGTTGGAGTAACTGGATTTCATTCTATTCAGGATAATTCTTCCTTGCTGGAAGTACCTTTGTATTGATCTTTTACCCCTACCTGTTTTCCACCATGGGGATGGTCTTTCTCTTCCCAATAAAGACTTCAGATCACAGGGAGAAGCTGCTTGCAGTTTCAGTTCCACAGCTAGTCTATCTGCCTGATGGTATCTTCTGACAGCTAGTGGAAACTGTGGTGGAAGATTCCTGAACCTGTTATATTCTCTTCAACCTTGTGCCGATTAATTGCTGTGTTGCCATTGCTTTCAGACCAGCATTCCCAATCCCTCAGGATTGGGGCATGAGGCTTCTACTACATTAATGCAATGAAAATGATACATAGGTCGGGGCATTAGACTCTTACCCCAGTTTATTTATTTTCTCTTTTTCAGGCAAAACCACGCAACGTGAACTAGCTAGTCCTGCCTCCAGATAGAGGGGGAAATAAGGGAGGCATCAAGACCAAACAGGTGCAAGACTACTAAGTAGTAGATTAGATACAGAGGGGACCAAATATTCTAGCCGCCCTGGAGATGAGGGAAGAGGAAATGGGAGGTAGGACAAAAACGGAGGTGTAGGGAGGACAATTTGGTGATAGGAATCCCCCCTGATTTTGTGTAAATATGTACCTAAAATATTATTGTCAACAATATGTAAACCACTATGATCAAAATAAAAATTATATTAAAAAAAAAAAAGAAAATGATACATAGGGGCCGTCGAGGTGGCGCTAGAGGTAAGGTGTCTGCCTTGCAAGCACTAGCCAAGGAAAGATCGCGACCGCAGTTTGATCCCCCGTGTCCCATATGGTCCCCCCAAGCCAGGGGCAATTTCTGAGTGCTTAGCCAGGAGTAACCCCTGAGCATCAAACGGGTGTGGCCCGAAAAACCAAAAAAGAAGAAAAAACAAAGATACATAAATGAATAAGGCATCTGGGGGCCAGAGAGATAGAAAGGAGGTAAGGCGTTTGCCTTGCATGCAGAAGGTCAGTGGTTCAAATCCTGGCATATCATATGGTCCCCAAACCTGTCAGGAGCGATTTCTGAGCATTGAGCCAGGAGTATGACCCACCCCCCAAATGAATAAGGTATTTTATTCCCCAGAGGGTATGAGTGAGGGGGCATACTCATTTACCCGCCTAAGGCAGGCCTCTAACTATAACCTCATGTGATGGGGATGCCCAGGCCTTCATGGAAGTTTCATGAGCATGATGTGTGTGAAAGTGGTTGATGGGGTCAATTCAGCTTTCTCTATTCACTCTCCAGGTTCTTAAGAGTGATGCTCAGGGCTCACTCGTGGCTCTGTGCTCAGTAATCAATCCTGGCAGTTTGTGGAGAACCATGTTTGGTGCTGTGAACTGAATTGGGGTCGCCGCACATAAAGAACCTTATTCTAATTCTATCTCTGTCTCCAAGAGTTTTTGTTTTAAGGACTTCTGAATTAAAGGGCTGGAGAGCAAACCTGCTCCCCCATTAGTTCTGAGGATCATTGCTTTGCTCTGGGAGAACCCTTTCAGCATTACCAGATGTGCTCCCCCCAAAAACCCACTAAACCAAATCAAGCCCCCAAATAGGTTGTTGTCCTAAAATGTACCTTTTCCTCTTCTTGCAGATTTGAAGTTCTCCCCTATCCCTTTTATTTTCCCTCACTGCTTTCTGTAAGGACCAACCTCTTATTATTTCCCAGAAAACTATCATTTATGATTCATTGTACCTAACTAACACTGGGTCCCAATGCTCACAAGACCTTTAAAAGAGACTCAGGAGTGTAGAAGAAAATGTAAATTGGCCATTTTTTTTGGGAGGGGGGTCACACCAGCAGTGCTCAGGGATTACTCCTGGCTCTGTGCTCAGAAATTGCTTCTGGCAGACATGGAAGACCATATGGGATGCTGGGATTTGAACCACCATCCATCCTGGATTGGCTGTGTGCAAGGCAAATGCCCTACCACTGTGCTATCGCTCCGGCCCTGGTGCAGCCATTTTGGAAGTTGCTTTGTGATTTCTTCAGCAGCTATTATCAAGCTTTCTCTGATTTAGGAACTCCACTATTGGGTGTGTGTCTGAAGTATAGCAGAACACTAACACAATAGTTCTATCCACCCCAATACTCATCACAGCTTCAGTCACTGACCTTCACTATGGAAGCCACAAAAGTGCTCATTGATAGATGACACATAATAAAGAAGATGTGGCCTTTCTTTTATTTATTTATTTATTTATTTTTGGTTTTTGGGTCACATCCGACAGAGCTCAGGGTTTACTCCTGGCTCTATGCTCAGAAATTGCTCCTAGCAGGCTCGAGGACCATATGGTTTTCTGGGATTCAAATCACTGTTCTTCATGCAAGGTGAATGCCCTACCTCCATGCTATCTCTCTGGACCCCAAGAATATGTGGCCTTTTTACAATGGAATACTAATCAGCTATGATAAGGCTGGATTTTTCTGCCAATAGCAGCAACATGGAAATTGCTGGAGGAGATTATGTAAGATGAAATAAGTGAGAAGGAAAATGGTGCTTGATTATTTCAGCTCTGTATGCTAATAAAGGCTATGAAGAACTGAGGAAAGACAAAACACAATGGACATTGACCACAGAGCTAAGGCTGCTAGAGGGGATAAAGGGAGGAAGGTAAGATGGAGCAGGGTGGAGGAGTGATTAGAAAAGAAAAGGTGGGGGCCGGGCGGTGGCGCTAAAGGTAAGGTGCACCTGCCTTGCCTGCGCTAGCCTTGGACGGACCGCGGTGTCCCATATGGTCCCCCAAGCCAGGAGCAACTTCTGAGCACATAGCCAGGAGTAACCCCTGAGCATTACCGGGTGTGGCCCAAAAAATCAAAAAAAAAAAAAAAAAGAAAAGAAAAGGTGGGGTGGAGAGATAGTACAACAGGGGTTTACCTTTCACATAGCTGACCCAGAATCGAACTTCACCATCCCATGTGGATCCTTTTTTTTTTTTTTTGGTTTTTGGGCCACACCTGGCTGTGCTCAGGGGTTACTCCTGGCTGTCTGCTCAGAAATAGCTCCTGGCAGGCACAGGGGACCATATGGGACACCAGGATTCGAACCAACTACCTTTGGTCCTGGATTGGCTGCTTGCAAGGCAAACACCGCTGTGCTATCTCTCTGGGCCCCATGTGGATCCTTGAGCACTGTAATTTCTGAGTGTAGAACCAGGAGTAACCTCTGAACATTGCTGAGTGTGGCCCAAAGCAACAACAACAACAACAACAAAACAATTCCCCAAAGAAAGAAACAAAAAAAAGGTGGTGAGAGAGAGACGAGAGAGAGGAAAGAGAGAGAAGGAGGGAGAGAGAGAAAGAGAGAGAGAGGGAAAAAGAGAGGGAGAGAGAGAGGGAGAGAGAGAGAGGGAGAGAGAGAGGGAGAGGGAGGGGAGAGAGGGAGAGAGAGAGGGGAGAGAGGGAGAGAGAGAGGGGGAGAGAGAGAGAAAGAAAGAAAGAGAATATAAGTGATCTGAAAAGATTCAAACTGAGACAAGGCAAAGGCCTAGTGTCTCTACCTCCTACCAGTTCCTGCTCTGGAATTTCTCCCTTTCTTCTTGGACAGTACTGTGCACTTCCGAACATTCCTACCTCAAGTGGCCTTCGACCACTGCAAGGCCTGGTGAGGCCTTTACTCATCCTGTCCTCAGTGGATGGAGTCTCTTGACCTGGGATGGCTTCTTTCAGTCTCAACCACCATTTCCATGTCTGTGTCTCATCAGCCTTCACCAGATCTGTCTCCCTTGTGGGGGTCCGAACTGGTGATCTGAAAAGCTTCCAGAAGGGCCACTGGGGACAAGAACTGTGATTTATGGGGACTACCTCCGTCATCTCTTTATGAAGACTTGGTCCATTTAACTCCAAATATTGAACAGAATCTGCTTAGGTAGGGGGGGCAAGGGGAGAAGAAGTAATGTCTTCTCACTGTTGAAGTAAGTAAGTAAATAAATAAATATATGGATCCAACTTCCTTTTCTTTCCAAGAAAAGTCATAAATCAAGAGTAAGAGCAGGGTTCGTTTCCCATACAGGCCATCAAAAAACAAAACAAAACAATAAAAACAAAAAGCAATAAAAAACAAAAACAAAAAACAAAACAAAAAAAACCCACAAAGAACAAAACAAAACAAAAAGAGTAAGAGCAAACCTATGTGACTCTCTCAGATCATATAACTTGGCTTCAGTCTCCTATAGAAAGAAACAGAACAGAATAGAAAGAAATAGAACAGAAAGCATTTTTCAAAATGTTAGTAAGTGGAGTTGTATTCAGTGGTAACCCCTGAGTACAGTGTGTGGGAGTGGGGGTTGGGGAATGGGGCACCACTTGCATATGGTACATGTTCTGATCTGAATCCAGATGTCTGGTGATACTGCACAAGTGGAGGACCTGGTGCACAAGACGGGTTCAGGAAATGGATGTGTGTTTGAAAGAGAGAATCCTAGCCTAGGATGGGCTTTAATTTGTTTACTTTGGGGCTACATTCAGTGATGCTCAGGACTTACCCATGGCTTTGTGTTCAGGGATCATGCCTGGCAGGGCTTGGTGGACCACATGGGGTTGGAACTGGGAGGGGTGTCAGTCACATGTAAGGCAAGTGCTACCATAACTCCTGCAAGCAATTCACTATTACTTCTGCCCTCAGGGGTGGTTTCTTTGATTTCATTCTCCCTCCTTCCTTCCCTCCCTTCCCCCTCATTCCTTCCCTCTCCCTCCCTCCCTCCCTTTTTCCTTCCCTCTTCCTCCCTCCCTCCCTCCTTCCTGCCTTCCTTCTTTTACAGCAGTATTCAGAGGTTACTCCTGGCTCTGTGCTCAGAAGGACCAAATGGGATTCTGGGAATTTAACCCAGGTTGGCTACATACAAGGCAAACATCCTACCCATTGTGCTGTCATTGCTCTGGCCCAGGTCCCAGAGGAATGATTTCTTATGGGCTGAGTGTCACATCACTCTTCCTCCCAGCCCCCTCCTCCACCAAATCTTTTGTGATTGTGATTGTGATGGAGGTGGAGTGTTTGGAAGAGGGGTCTCAAACTCAATTTACCTGGGGGCCGCAGGAGGCAAAGTTGGGGTGAGTGCAAAATCAGTAGTAAGCCTTGAACATTGGGGGGTGTGACCCAAACAACTAAAACAAAACAAAACAAAAAAAGATTCCTCTAGGGCAGGGCCGTTTGTGGCCAGCCTGGCTGGCGGAGAGTTTGGACCCCTGATAGGTGAATGCTTTAGGGTAGGCCTCTGAGATAAGGTTGAGAAGAGGAGGAGGAGGAAGACAAGGAGAAGGAGGAGACCAGATCTGGGTCTCTCCTCTTTGGGGGAAGCACAATGAGAAGAGGGGGTCATCTGCTGGGAGCTGCTGTGGTCAGAATGCTCCCAGACCCTGGGCACCCTCCTTCTCCTGGACTCGCTGAGACAAGAAGCCACCTCAGTCTGCTCTGGAGAAAGCCATAATTTCTGGAGCAGATGTGCACTTTAGCTTCCGCCATGTAATTAGTGTGAACTGCAATAGGTGGCCAGGCTGGGCAGGGCCTGGCACTCAGGTGTCTGTCTGTGGTCAGGTTTCATCTGATCTCGTGTTCTCCCCTTTCCAGGGGGTGTTTCCTCTTGGGACTCAGTCTCTAAGGGGTGCTGTGCTTGGGGACAGACAGTTCTCCTTGGGCCTTAGTCAGAGAGCCAATCACAAAGACCTCTGAGTGGCTTCTCACCATCTTCTTTTTTTTGGTGGTTTTTGGGTCACACCCGGCAATGCTCTGGGGTTATTCCTGGCTCCAGGCTCAGAAATTGCTCCTGGCAGGCACGGGGGACCATATGGGATGCCGGGATTCGAACTGATCACCTTCTGCATGAAAGGCAAATGCCTTACCTCCATGTTATCTCTCTGGTCCCTTCTCACCATCTTTTTTTTTTTTTTTTTTTTGGTTTTTGGGCCACACCCGGCGGAGCTCAGGGGTTACTCCTGGCTGTCTGCTCAGAAATAGCTTCTGGCAGGCACGGGGGGACCATATGGGACACCGGGATTTGAACCAACCACCTTTGGTCCTGGATCAGCTGCTTGCAAGGCAAACGCCACTGTGCTATCTCTCCGGGCCCCTCACCATCTTTTATACCGACTCACACCCTTGATGTTTCTGACTGAGGAATTCTTTGACCATCGTGTTGTGCTCTGAGTTGGTTCCCAGTCCAGAAGCAAGGGAGGAAGCACTTCCGGGTCAGGATGGTCAATGAGGGTGGGCAGTGAGCCTGGGGGTCTGTTGACAGCTCATTGGGTTGCCCAGCCTGTTTTCAGACCCAAATGAATACAGAGGTTCCCCCTATACCCTGCAGACCTAGAATGTTGCGAGAGTCCCTTTCAAGAGCTCAGCACGACTGACTTGCACTCATGGACCCCCTACGTCCTGGGGCGTGGGCAATGAAGGAATGTTCCAGAGGACAGAAGGGGATCTGTGGCCCTCCTAGTAGCTCCATTATGCAACCTGAGGGACCTCACCTCCTCGTACTCTTTTGGAAACACAAAATCTAGGGGTGGGAGTGATAGCACAGCAGGTAGGCCAATTGCTTACTGTTAATCTGAGTTTGATCCTATAAATCCTATATGGTCTCCCGAATCCTGCTCAGGGCACCCATTCAGAGAGAAAATGAGACCTGATATTCCTGAATGGGACACAGGAAGGACATGATGTTGGCCTCTAAGTCAGTTTGCTGGGCTGGGCCCTCCCCCACCAGGCCTGTGGGAAACAGGCTGGTCCTGGATTGTAGGGGCAGTCCAAAGGGGTCTGTCTCAGTTTGCTCAAGATATTGGCTTGCCTTCTGGGTCCAGGCAGGGGGGTGGCAGGGAGCCTGTGCGCCCCCTCCTGAGAGGCAGTCAGGAGCCTGCAAAATATTTTGGCTGAAATGAGAGAGGCCACATAGTTGGGGATGAGCGTAGAGCCCTGGGTAGCCCAATAAGACTCATTCTCTGCAACTTATGTCCAGCTTGGTCCTGCATCTTGGGGGGTGGTGACTGTCCCTCACAAAACCCCCTTAGCACTGTTGGCTTCCCATTTGCTTGCTGAGGGCTTTGGTGGCAATTATTCTTTTTTTTTTTTTTTTTTTTTTGGTTTTTGGGCCACACCCGGCGTTGCTCAGGGGTTACTCCTGGCTGTCTGTCTGCTCAGAAATAGCTCCTGGCAGGCATGGGGGATTATATGGGACACCGGGATTCGAACCAACTTCCTTTGGTCCTGGGTCGGCTGCTTGTGCTATCTCTCTGGGCCCCAATGTGGCAATTATTCTTGTCTCCAGCTCTGCTTCTGTCTTCTCCCTCTCTCCTTCCCTCTCTCGCTTTTTCTTTCTCTCTCCCTACCCTCCTCTCGGTAGGACTCCCAGACACCCTTTAAGCAAACCAAAGCAAATCTCATCCTTTTCCACTTCTTTTTCAGAGGAAGGATCCAGTAGGTCAAGGGAAACCCAATCTCTGTGCCCTTTGTTTCGTGAATCACTCTTTAATCTATCTGTTCAAAACCACTTCCAGCAGTCTCCTAAATAAATGAATGGGCTTTAAGTAAGAACTTCTCCAAGCAATTCACTCTCCCGCAGGGCAGATAGGCAATTTATCTTTCAGCAAAGTGCACAGCACTCACCCGCCCAGCCTGTGAACAATGGCAGACAGTGCCCCAGCTGTCCCGTGAGAGAAGTGGACCAGGGACTTTTCCCAAGGAGCTTCCAGAAAGGTGATGTCTTAACTGGAGTTGGGGAGGCTGTCATTGGGGCCAGGGACATCTCCTTGTCCTGCCCTGCTTCTAATGCTTTTCCAACCATGATTTCAGACTGCTGCAGGCCCCTAGATGGGGCCTGGGGTACTGGGAGCAGAACTGAGATCCTCTAGGGCTGCCCTAAATTGCCTGTAGTTGACCTCAAGGGAGCTGACATCTTCCCCCAGCACTGTGGGAGAAGAGGATTCTGGGTCCTGCAGGGTGAGTCCAGCCTGTGCCTTCTCTCCCCTGGCTATGGCCCATTGCCCTGCTTCCTCAAGCATAGCGTCTAGGTGGGGGTACTGTGACCCCCGTGGAAGTGGTTAGGACTGAGTCTCCAAGCCACAGTATCTCTGCAACACCAGGCTCTACTCCCACATATGGTGCCTTCTCACTGATTCCTGCCTCTCCCTTCTCCTCAGCTTCCTTCCTCTGCTTGTCCTGGGGGGTGACATTTCAGAGCTGTGGGAGATCCCACTTTGCAGACCCCTTGCAGTGAGGTGTTTCCAGTCAGGAAAACTGGAGCAAAGGAGCAAAAGTGGCACTCTGAGGAGAGCTGTGATGGGGGTAGGGGGCTGTCTCAGTGACCCTCTTTCCTCTTGTGCTGCTGAAGTGAACAGACGAAGCTTCCCATTTAAGATATTGCATTTTTTTCATGCAATTATTCTAAATGCCACCTATAAGTGATATCATCTTGTATTTATTCTTCTTCTGGCTTACTTCATTTACCATAATATTTCCAGTTCCATCCATGTTGCAGCGAATTACATTCCCACAGCTCTTGTGAGAAACAACCAGTGGCCTGCCTCATCCCATCCCCATGCTACCATGTTCCTACCTCAGCTCTCCTGAAGAAAAAAGAGGGCATCCCCATCTTGGTGGATCAATTTTATTGTTTTAGAGCTGTCTGAGGGACAGGCCAGAGACTTTAGGAGTCACCCCCAAGACAGACAGGCCTCTCAAACTATCAATGTCCCCTGCCAGAGTCAGAGCCACAAAAAGGTTGGGCTCAGTGCTTGAGACCTAGACTCCTGAACATGGTGGGTCTCACACACAAACTAGAACACCTCCTTCCCAAGGCCACATTTGCTTGCAAAATCTTTTTTATTTTTAATAATTTTTATTTTGACCACAGTGGATTACAAATCTTTCACAGTAATATTTTAGGTACATAGTGACATTGAAACAGGGGCATTCCCACCACCAATGTTTTGTCCTCCCTCTACCTCTGTTCCCAGCATGCATCTCATATCCCCTTCTGGACTGCTAGTATAAGTGGTCCCCTCAGCTTGCAAATTCTTATCACCCAAAGTCCCTGACTGGTGGTAGGGGTCAGTCTGATCAGCTCTGGGCTCACAGATGTTTGATGTCTTACACTTGGTAATACATGCTCTTGGACATCCTCCATGTTTTTTTGGCCTTGAGGACTCAATTCTTGACAGTGCTGAAAAATATCTCATGACCTAAAATGTCTACTCTCCTGTAGGGGCTGGATTGGCACACACCATGTTCCCCACACCATGGTTCTACTCCTGCTGTGGCTGTCCTGGTGCCAGACTGAGGGCATCATTGTCCCGCCATGGAGACTCACAGTTAGGGACAACAATGGCAAGGGCATGGGGGGGCACCAATGCCTGGTTCTCCAAAGGGGTATCAACGCTTAGCTTTCCTCTCTTCAGGGCTCCCATGCCTACCATCCTTCTGTAGCCTGGACTAATGGAAGGCAGATGTGGAAGGACAGAGTGGGTCCCCAGACTACAGGCAGTGGCACTCACCACACACATAGCAATGCTTTGGATTCCCAGCCAGATGGAGCATGATTGTTACACACAATCTTCCTGAAACTCAGACACAAGGAGAGCTGGAGGAAGGGATGTGTGACACCTACTTGGGATGCAGGATGAGGCAGTTTTGGTACTAAGGGAAAAGTCATGAGGCTTTAACACACCTGCAGTCCTGGAGACCAGGCCTTGCACCCCTTCCCCACACCAGGGGTTGACTCAGGCCTTGCAGAGAGATGGAGGTGGGGTGGGCTCCTGTGTTCACAATTTCCATCTGAGTCCTCAGTGAGGTCAGAGATAAATGCTGACCAGGTTCAGCTGCTCAACTTCCTTCTTCCTCCTTTTCTCTGCTTCCTCTTTCTTCCCTTCCTCATTCCTTCTTTCTCTTTCTTCCTTCCTCTTTACAGCCCTCTCCTCCTCCTCCCTCTCTTCTTTCCTCCTCTACTCCCTCTTTTCTCTGTCTTCCCTCCTTCCTCTTCCCTTGCTTCCTTTTCCTTTTCCTCCCCTCTTCCCTCTTCCTCCTTCCTCTTCCTTCTTGCTTCCTCTCTCCTTACCTCCTTTCTTTCTCCTTCCCCTCCTGTCTCATTCTTCTCTTCCTCCCCTTCCCTTCTCTGCTCCTACCCTTCCTCCTTTTTCTTAAAGTATTTATGTATGTGTGTATATGTGTGTGTATTATGGATGTGTCTGAGGATAATATACTTACCTTACATGTATGATGCCTGGTTTGATCCCAGCTCTACTAACAAAAAAGTATTATGAAAATTATTAACCATCCACAAATGGAAAGAATGGTGTAATAAATCCCTAAGACCCATCACCCATGCATAACAATGCACATTTTGTTTGATTTCCTTCACTTACATTATGCTTAAGGATTTCAAAGAAAATACTTTGCTGATATTATTTTACCTAAATAATGCAAATGTGAAAAGTTAGGGTTTTCACATAGTTATAATATCATTATCACATTCCCCGAAACTCACTGCTTCATTGGCCCAGCCCCTCATCTGTATCCTATTTCAGTGTGTGAAGGCCCCTCCATTGTCCTTTAGGGTTTTAAAACAAATATCAGGTGTGGACAGCCTTATAAAGCAGCAATTCAAATATTGCATACCACTCCCACCCCCAGCTTAGAGTCTGGCTCTCACCCCCCTATCATACCACTGATCCCCTCAGACAGATTTATCCCCTCTTTCTGGTAATCACTGTTTTTCTCTTCTAAGAGTTTGGTCTTGTTGTGATTGTCCACTTGTTTTGTTTCTTCATCTACTACATGAGTGGTATCAGAAACTGGGTTTGTCTCTATTTGGCAAACATGTTTTGTTATGACGGGTTTACAGGAACCAGACAGTAAGCCGGATCCGAACCTTGCATTAGGCTGTTTTTACATCTTGCAGGCTTCCTTCATTCTTATTGAGTTTGTGGTGCTTCAGGGGCTCGCAGACTTGAGCTGAGGCGCACGCACACAGCTAGCTGTGTATGAGAGGAAGTGTGTTGAAAGGCAGGTTGTGCATTCCACAATCCCCAGAGGACCATAACCATCCCCCAACATGACAGTGGGATTTTAAACAATCCCCAGAGGGGAAGAGGTCATCCCATGCCTCCTCTCCAGGTAGGAGAAAAGAGGCTGGTCTGGTAGCAATTCTCTGCGATAAATAATCCACACAGTTAGGAAGGTTTAGCAAGCAAGAAACTCACACTGCAAGCTGTTCATCCACAAACCAGTTTCTCCACCACAGGGAACCATGAGCCTAGATGTCAGCTCCCAATCCAGGCCTCTTGAATAGCCTTTATTCAGATCAAACAAACTCCACCCCTAAGGGGTGGGGAAAAAGCCAGATGAGAAAGCAATGGGGAAACAAAACCAAAGGAAACCAACTGAGAAAAATATAGGACCAATTTAAAGGCCTCTATCAACAGAAGTGCTACTTTGCCACACTCCGTGCATGTTGGGCAGCTCTCATGTGGGAGTTGAATTCAGGAACTCCAGATTACAAGGCAGCACCTTTCATCATCCAACTTTCTCTCAGACCCTCTTAGTTTTCCCTTTCTTATGTTTTTGGGTCACACCTAGCAGTGCTCAGTGGTAATTCCAAGCTCTGTGCTCACAAATCACTCCTGGTTTGGGGGACCTTATGGGATGCTGGGAATAAAAAATTAGGTTGGTTACTGCAAGGCAAATGCCCTCTCTGCTGTACCATCTATTCAGCCTTGCTTAGGCCTCTTTTAAACCAGGATGACCCCATGTTTCCTGGGTAAGAGAGAGGCTGAAGTTGAAATCAGGTCAGATTCAGTCTCCAACTGTTATGAGAGGGGAACTGGGAAGAAATCCCCTTCTCCATCCTGGTCTCTTGTAGGTGCCACGCCGAAGAGGGCAAAGATAGCATGGGGCACACAACCATGTCTTCTAGGGAGTGTCTGGGGTGGCAGGATGGAAAAGGAGAAGAAAGACTTTAAAATCCCACTGTCATGTTTGGGGGGATGGTCATGTAGGAATGAGGGTCAAAATTAAGGACTATCAAAATCAAACATGCTAGATATTACACTCTGCCACTTGAGCTATTTTTTTGGCCATGATTTCTAATGTCTTAAATAGTTGACTTGAATTCATAAAACTTTTTTTCTGACTATAAATGTTTAGGTTAACCCTCAAATATTTTAGGATTTTCCAGCTACCTTTGTTAATGTTTCTAGTTTAATCGCATTGTTGTGAACATGCTTGGGATTATTTCTATCTATTGTATTATGTAAAAGTGAGTCAATAGCTCAAAACATATATCTTGAAATTTGCTTCACATTAGTTTAAAAGGAATGTGTATTCTGTATATAATTATTGGATAAAATGTTATATAAATGCCAATCAAATAAAAAAATAAAATCCCACTGTCAGGGGCCGAGTGCTAGCACAAGTGGTAGGGCGTTTGCCTTGCACAAGGCTGACCCAGGACAGACTTGGGTTTGATACCCGGCATCCTATATGGACCCCTGAGCCAGGTGTGATTTTTGAACACAGAGCCAGGAGTAACCCCTCAGCACCACTGGGTGTGGCCCCAAAACCAAAACCAAACCAAACAAACAAATAAGCAAAACCTTAGGGGCTTAGAAGGTGTGGAGGAGAAAGGCCAATGGTTCCAAGCCCATCCTGGCTCTCCCAGCCACCTCTGATCACTGTGTAAGGAGCCAACAGCCAGGCAGCCTCATGCTATCTGTGGATGTGAAGTCCCTTCCACCATTGTGCTCCTGGAGGCTCCCTGGGGAGCAGCATCAGGGCCTCCACTTTGCCAGCAACTCTATGGCTTCACTGTGCTCACCCCATGCTACCAGCAGCTCAGACACGGTTGGGGCCCTCTTCCCCTCACCCTACCTTCTGAGCTGTATCCTGTTCCTTGAGTCCGCCCATTAGGAGCTGGGCATGTGTCTCAATGTTGGCCTTCAGTGGATCATTAGGACATGGGATCTACTCCTTGAAGCCACACCTCTGAGTGAGGTGCACTAGAGTTAACAGAGACCAAGAGAAAACACGTGCTCGTGTGAAGGGGGATGATGAGATGTGCCTCTGCAATCCTGTGGCTGAGAAGCTTTGTACCTGGGAATGCTCACAGTCATGCAGATGTATGTGCTCTCACACACAAATGCTTTCAAATCAGACAGGCACAGGCATGCTTGCACATGAACACATATAACCAGACACCAAGCACACAGGCACACAAGCACACAGACACATATACAAGCACACAGGTGAGCATCCCACAAATTCAAGGCTGCCAGCATCACTGGGTGGGACCAGAAGCTTGGGAGCTATTTGGAAGAGAATGTTGAGGCAGCCTTGGGACATAGAAAGGATTTTAACAGGTAAGAGTAGAGGAATGTGGTCCTTTTGCTAGTACAGGCATCAAAGCAAAAACATTTAAAATATATAATAACACTGTGATTTACCAAGCTGTTCCGTATGTGGTTGTTTTAGGTATTCAATGTTTCAACACCAATCCCACCACCAGAGTGACCTTCCCTCTACAATATTCCATATTTCCCTTTCCCACCTACTATCCAAGCAAACCCTTTTAGCAGCACAAAGCTAACCCATGTTGCTCGTTATAATACAAAGGGAATAAGAACTATAAAAAAATAGATCAACCAAAGTCCATTTGTGATCATTGTTATATTTCACATTGGTGTCACAAAAGTCCTTATCTGAGGATTTACCAGGCTAATTGGTATTAGTTGAGCTTTCTGAATTGCTTTAGCTCATTGCTTTTGGTGGTCTACAAAACTTTTTCAGGTTTGCTGTGCTCCTACTGAACTGACAGTACTATGAAATTTGGAGGAGGCTACACACTTCGGGAACTGTGGAGCCAAATAATTTGATGTCTTGGAGGCTCGATGAAGTCCAGTTGTGAAGCTGGGCCTTTTCTGTGTGGGAGGGAGTTGGGTGTGGGTTAAGGGCTGTTTGACTTTCAGGTAGCAGGAGTTGGAGATCCAGAGTTTTCAGCCCTTAGGCCAGTTCCACCTGAGAAAAATTCAACTTCTTATAGTTCTGTTTTAAATTAGTTGTGGAGCTGGGCTGTTTCTGTGTTGGATGGAGAATGTCTGGTGTGGCTGTTGGCTGCTGAACCTTCAGGCAGAAAGGGAATCTGCCTGCCACCATTCCAAGAAGGCCCTGGAGTTGTCAGCCTGGACCAGTATACCTGGAAAGATTCAGCAATATCATGCTATTTTCAAGATTTGTTATGGAGCTGAGCCAGTTTCTCTGCTGGAAGATATCAAGTGTACAATCTGCCATTTTTGACTTTCTAAAAGCAAAACTCATGCCTTTCCCCAAGTATTGAATTAAGTTCAATCTTATCTTCATGTCTAAATGGTGCTGCCCAAAATTTCCTCTTAAGCTCTATCTCTGTCTTACAATAAAGTGGGCCCTTGATGAAGTGATTGGAGTATTGTTCCCCTTTCTCCATCTTCCCCGTGAGCCCCATGGCTCCTTGTGCATGATTTTGCACAGCCAAGTAATTTCAGGCACAAAGTCCTGTTCAGCAAACTCACTATTGCTTTCTTTCCCTGATCACCCTATTAAGATTTTGTTGTAATTATAGTTTGCTTTTTAAACTTGGAATACACTATGACAAATTGCTGTAGCTCTTAAATCGTAAGCATGTTTGCTGTGCTTCAATGTATGCGGTTAATTTTCTTATTTGTACTCTAATCGTCCTGGTTTTATCTGGTGGGCTTCCTCAGATTTACTCTTGGGACATCAGTCATAATCCCAGTAGTTTGGACTTTACTGTGACATAAAACGCTTGGATGTTTCCTTCCTTGGCCCTGCAATGAGTCATTTTTTCAAGTGGCCCAGGTTCCTTTTGTGGGAAATGGTATTTAGAGACCACAATGTAGAGGTATTTGTTTCTTTCTTTCCTTGCATTAAATAATACATAAAATAACCAGGTCCCATTTATACCCTTTTTCTGTAACTGACCGTGTAAATGGTGGAGGCTGCCAGTGGACTGGATTGTATGTAATACAATCTAGGCTGCTTAATTTTTTAAAGCAATTTATTTATTTATTTATTGGTTTTTGGGCCACACCCAGCTTTGCTCAGGGGTTACTTCTGGCTCTGTTCTCAGAAATTGCTCCTGGCAGGCTCAAGAGACCATATGAAATTCCAGGAATTGAACTGGGTCCGTCCCAGGTCGTTCACATGCAAGGCAAAAACCTTATAGCTGTGCTATCTCTTCGGCCCCAATCTAGGATGCTTATGATGTTTGTACAATGACGACGAGTGTGTGTGTGTGTGTGTGTGTGTGTGTGTGTGTGTGTGTGTGTGTGTGCATGTGTGATGGGTCATACCTAGTCATGTTCAGAGGCCAATCATGGTTCTATTGGCCAGAGATCACTTCTGATGGAGCTTAGAGAACCATAGACAGTTTTTTGGGATCTAACTGGAGTCTTATCCCCTGTACTATCTCTCTGACCCAATGGTGACATCTTCTAATGATGACAATGCATGTCTCAGAACATGTCCTGTTGTTCAGTACCATACAACTGGGTTTGTACAACCCAGCTTTTCCACTCACTCATGTCAGCAGATGACTCCATATCAGTAAGTGCAGGTAGTTCTTACTCATTATACACTGTGTCCCCATGTAGATCGAGTTCAGCCATTCCTTACCCCTTGCAGGTGAATATCTGTTGGGTCCTGCTTTTCATCATTTCAACTCATGGTCAAATGGACAGCTTTGTGTGGGTCTTTTATTTTTATTTTTCCTTTTTATTTTTATTTTTTTTTGGTTTTTGGGTCACACCCAGCAGTGCTCAGGGGTTACTCCTGACTCTATGCTCAGAAATTGCTCCTGGCAGGCTTGGGGGTACCATATGGGATGTCAGGATTTGAACCACCATCCTTCTGCATGCGAGGCAAATGCCCTACCTCTCTGGCCCCTTTTGTGGATCTATTCTGCCAGCAATCTTTGGAACAACAGTCTCTGAAGTCCTTAAAAGCAGGACTGCTTGGGCAAAATGTCAAAACATATGCAGTTTGCCTGGCTATTGACCTCATAGGGACAGGAGCATTTTTTTTATTCCAATAATAAAAAGTCATAGCTATTCCAAAATTATATAATGGTAGCGTTTTAGATTTTTCTATTGTACCTGTAGGTAAAAAATGGCAGGTCAGTGTAGATGATGTTGACTGCACTTGGGCGACACCTGGGTCATTCCCAGGGGTGCAGTGGCCCCAAGGGTGGTGCAAGGGATTAAAGTCAGTTTCTTGCATGTGAAGGACGTGTGCTCCATGATATGGCCCACACTCTTAGGGTGGTTTTAACTTGGATTACTCCTTTTTTTAGCTTTTGGTTTTTTGGGCCACACCTGGTGGTGCTCAGGGGTTACTCCTGGCTCTGAGCTCAAAAATCACTTCTTACAGGTGTGGGGCCATATGGAATGCCAGGAATTAAACCCAGGTTCGTCTGGTCTGCCGCTTGCAAGGCAAATGCCCTACCACTATGCTATCTCTCTGGTCCTGCATCACTCTTTTTTGTTTTGTTTTGTTTTGTTTTGGGCCACATCCAGTGCCACTCACGGGTTACTCCTGGATATGCTCTCAGAAATAGCTCCTGGCTTGGGGGACCATATGGGATGCCAGGGATTGAACCTCGGTCCATCCTAGGCTAGTGCCAGCAAGACAGATGCCTTACAGCTCTGTGCCACCACTCTGGTCCCTGGATCTCTCTTAATAACAGTAATAAGAATAATCGTATTACTTTTTTTTGTTTGTTTTAATTTTTGGCCACACCCAATGATGCTCAGGGATTACTCCTGGCTATGTGCTCAGAAATTGCTCCTGGCAGGCCAGGAGAGATAGCACAGTGGCGTTTGCCTTGCAAGCAGCCGATCCAGGACCAAAGGTGGTTGGTTCGAATCCCGGTGTCCCATATGGTCCCCCGTGCCTGCCAGGAGCTATTTCTGAGCAGACAGCCAGGAGTAACCCCTGAGCACCGCCGGGTGTGGCCCAAAAACAAAAACAAAAACAAAAACAAAAAAAGAAATTGCTCCTGGCTTGGAGGCACCAATATGGGATGCCAAAGATTGAACCGAGGTCTGTCCTGGATCAGCTGCGTGCAAGGCAAATGCTCTCCCGCAGTGCTAATGCTCTCGCCCCAATCTTATTACTCTTTTTTTTTTGTTTGTTTGTTTTTTGTTTTGGGGCCACACCGGGCAGTGCTCAGGGGTTACTCCTGGCTGTCTGCTCAGAAATAGCTCCTGGCAGGCACGGGGGACCATATGGGACACTGGGATACGAACCAACCACTTTTGGTCCTGGATCGGCTGCTTGCAAGGCAAACGCCTCTGTGCTATCTCTTCAGGTCCAAATCTTATTACTCTTAATAAAAGTAAGATCGAAGGACTGAAGAGTTGGTACAGTGGTGCTTACCTTGCACATGGCTGTCCTGGGTTGGGTCCCCAACACTTCATAAGTCTCACTGAGAGTGATCTTTGAGCATACAAGCAGGAAGAAGCCCTGGGTACAATGGGAGTAGTCCAAAAACAAACAAAGTGTAAGCTTGAGTAGTGCTTTGTTTTGCTTATATGGTCAGGTAGTGACTTTTGCTTCTGTTTTTGGCCCACACCTGGTGGTGGGGAAGCAGGCGTCACTTAGGATCTAACCTGGGCGTCCTTTGAGCTCTCCAGCCCTTTTGGCCATATCCAGGCCCCAAGGTAGATTGCAAAAAGCAATACGGAATCTGAATGACCTGTTGTTCATGCAAATTCTAGAGTTTATCACATAAATACTTTTTTTTTAGGCCAGTAAAAGTTTTTCTTTTTTTTTTTTTTGGTTATGGTATTTGGGATTTGTCTACTGTTAAGAGTCTTGGGGCCAGAGAGACAGCACGGAGGTAGGGTGTTTGCCTTGCATGCAGAAGTATGGTGGTTTGAATCCCGGGGGACCATATGGGAATGTTGCCTAGGAGCAACTTTTGAGCATAGAGCCAGGAGTAATCCCTGAGCCATGCTGGGTGTGACTAGAATACCAAAAAGAGAAAGAAAAAAAAAAAAAGAGTCTTAAAAAATAAATTTTTCTTGAGAGTTGGCAGTGCCAACCTGCGCATCTTCTCAGGCGTCAGCTTCTCCATTCACCTGTGAGAAAACTGGCTAAGGCCTTTGATCTTCCTCCTTGTGCTCACCAGCTTTCTGAGTTTGGATCTGCTCAGGCTGGTCCTGCAACAGCTAGCAAACCAGACTCCTCCTGGCCTTTATTGTGCAAGGTGCTGCCGTCTGTCATTTGCTAAATTCAGGATCAATTCTTACCAATCACCACCTCCCACTCCCTGGTAGACCTAGGGGACCAGTGTGGAGCCTTCATACTGGGGAAGGGCTCCCTGAATTAGCCAGGATGTTGCCAAAGCACCAGACGAACCAAGGGTCTCATAAATGAAGCAATGCCCAGATGACGACCCTGGACAGGAGATGACTTGGCACTCTGGAGTAAAGCAGCCATCAGGGATTAGTGAATAATTAGACATTAATTCTTTGTGAAGGGAAATGAGTTAAACTTCACTTAGGAGGAACAGGATCCCAGCTGCCTGAGCGCAGAACGAGCTGTCCTGGTTTCCGGAAACTTCATCTTCTCATTTGCTTGTGGGGAGAGGGAGGGTGTTGAGTGGGGGAGATGACTAACAAAGATTTTTTAAAAAATCTTTACAAAATGCACAAGTACAATACTGAAATGCCTTTGGAGAGAAAAAGCTAAAAATCCTTGAATCAATAAAAAAAATCCATGAATCATTCTGTTTCCATTTCATTCAGGACCCTGTGTGGGTCATCAGATGGGCTATAGGTCTGATGACTAGAGAACCTCAATGACTCCCCCTAAACTCCTAAACTATCTCAGAAGGGGATAGTCAGCTTTCAGTACTGGCCATCGTTAAACAAGTCACCATCCCTAGTGAGCTCTGCTACTAAAAGGTGTGTGTGTGTGTGTGTGTGTGTGTGTGTGTGTGTAACAGTTGAAATGTTTCCAAGACACAGCTAGGCATATGTATGATTCATGGAAGCAACTGCAATAGCAGTGAAGGGAGGTGTGTGTGTGTATGTAAACAAAACAAGAACTTCTAATAGTAATCTATCACCCCTTTTCTCTTGACCAATGCAACTTGGGCAGCTGTAGCCAGAAGCATCTTGGATTCACCTACCTGCAAAAAGCTTTACTGTTGTCATCATTTTTTGTGATCCTCACTTTAAGTCATGAGGATCACATTTAAAGAGTCTCTATCACTCATTTAAATAAAATAGACTAAGGGCTAGAAAGATAGTACAGAGGACAAGGCACTTGTCTTGAGTATGGCCAATCCATATTGGAACCCTGACACCACATCTGGTCCCCTGAGTTCCACCATGAATGATTCCTGAGCAGAGAGTCAGGACTAAACCCTTTACACAGCTGAATGTGCCCTCCCCACCCCATGAACAAAAAGCAAAACAAAACAAAAAATAGGCTAAACCTTTGACCTAGGGCTTGGTCAAGAGTGTTGAGACTTGGAAGTCTCATCCAAGGCAGGAAAAATGGGCAGCATGGATCACATCAAAATGTAGAACGTTGGCTCTAAGAAAGAGTCTCTTAAGATGGTCAAAAGACAAAAGACAAAAGACAAACTGGGGAAAATATTTGCAAATGACACAACCAAAGAAAGACTAATATTTAGACTCTATAAGGGCCTCCCAAAATACAACAGTTTAAAAAGAAAAGCCGCAAACACTCCAATTAGAGAATGGGTAAGAGATGTTTACAGGAAAGGTGAAAGAGGTGGAAAATAAGTGCTTGAGAAGACCATCACTCTCACTGACCACCAGGAAAGTGGGCTCTAAGATCACACCCACAAATGATAAGAACCACAGCTCTGTCTGGCTCTTCTGATGGCAGTGCTAGGAAAGGTCCCTGCTGATTGGTCTATGCTGTCAGCAAGAGCCCACTTCTGCAGCCTCGACCAGCCCTGTCTCCATTGGACCCCACAGAGCCCCACATACAGCAGAAAGCTGGGTCAGGCTGCCCTCACCCAGGCTCCCTGCTCTTTTTCTCAGAACACTCAGGACAAGCTGTTTCTAGAATAACTGGGACTGAAGCAACAGTACAGCAGGTAGAGCACTTACCTTGCTTGCTGCTTGGCTGACTTGGGTTAGATCCCTAGCATCCCCAGCATTACCAGGAGCAATTTTTAAGTGCAGAATCAGAAATATCCCCTGAGCATCCCCCATCCCAAATTAGTTTACTTTGAATTCCGAATCTGGTGACTCCATGCCAGATTTAGGGGAACTGAGTATTTCTTTCATTTATCTCAATTTCTACTCATGTGCCAAATGAAATAGATCATGTAATTTAATTGAGTCAGGGACAAGCCCTAAAATGATTTTAATGCTTTGTCATTCAATAAAATCAGAGTGCCATATTTCTCAAGCTTCTTTCTGCCAGGGACCCTGGGTTAACAGCATCATTTGCACCTACCTGAATTTTCAAGCCACTTTGTGACTAGCTTTTTCTCTGTGTAAATGGGGTTCAGAGAGGCTAAGTAACTTGCTTTAGGTCACAGAGCTAGTAGTGGACAGAATCAAGATAGGATCTTCATTGTACTTCACCCCAAAGCCTGCACCCCAGGCACTGTCTTTCCATAAAGCCAGATTGCATTGTAGCCAGAATCCATGAAGGTCAGATTGTCTCAGAGGTTCAGAAAGGCAGATAAGGTAAATTGGGGAGGGGTGCAGGGGAGAGAGAGAGAGAGAGAGAGAGAGAGAGAGAGAGAGAGAGAGAGAGAGAGAGAGAGAGAGAGAGAGAGAGAGAAGAGAGAGGAGAAAGAAGGGGAAGTGGTGGAAAGATGGAGACAGAAAAGGTAAAAGGGGGTGAGAGGAGAGAGAGGGGATGAGAGAGGGAGAGATAGGGAAATAGGGAGAGGGGAAGAGGAGGGAGAGAGAGGAGAGAAAAAGAGAGGAAGAGAAAGGAAAATAGGGAGAGAGTGAAAAGAGTGAGGAGAAAGAAAGAGAGAGAGAGCTGGTTTGACTGGGAGCTCAGGAATCTTTTGTCTGAACACCTGCCCATCAAAGAAAAGAGGTTGGTTGGTCTGACTAGGGAATAAACTCATTGCCATGAATAGCAGATTCTAATCATATTTCAGACACTGCCAGGTGAGATGAAAAACCTGTTTCCAGTTCCCTTCTTGCCTTTAAGCTGTGTGGGCCAAAAAGGGGCAGCTTTTAGGTGAACGGAATGAAAAGAGTTGGGGGGCTGTGCTTCACTCGCCTCTCATTGCACCCCTTACTGAGTGGGTTACCCTTTTGGCCCCAGAGGAGCACATGTAAAGGGTTGGGAGCAGCTGGGCAATGGCTTAGGGCTCCACAGCCCTGACAAAACCTTCTGCAGTCTCCCTGCCAGCCAGAAGCCCAGAGTCACCCCAGGTGAAGGACTGCACAGCCTGATGGGGGTTCCCAAGATCTTTGCTGCTGCATCTTCTGCCTTTGCTTTTCTGACCTGCCAAGTTGCCCCATTTCATCGGCAATTCAGTTCTTGATTTGCATTAATTCAATTAAGCAATTAGTCTACCAAGCGGCAGAAAATGCCAGAACTCTGTTCTCTGATGAACAGTGTGGGGTTGTCGCCCTGCTTTTCCGTTGTTTGGTATTTAAGAAGCAGTTAGGAGCTCGCCCATGGTCCTCCCTGCCTCCCTGCACGGTTTTATGCCAGGAACAATGACCTGTCTTTGAGGATTAGCTGCTTCGTGTATTTAATTGGGCATGCTGTGGGCAGAGCTGGCAGCCCAGGAACCATCCAAAGGCTGGCTCCATCCTGCTCTTCTGTGGCTGGGCAAATACCAGGGAGCTCAGGGCTTTCATTCCTTCACCTGTAAAGTGGGACTGAGTAAAAGTTAGATTGAGATCATGTCTGGGAAGGAGGAATTCTGAAAAGTGATGAGCGCGGAGAGACAAGAGCCAAGGTCAGAATTACCCCGAGGTGCATCGCTAATGCTACAGCCCATTCTCCAGGCTAATGAGGCAGCAGCTTCTTTCCCACCCTCCCCTCAGGCAAAGCAGCTAGTGGTCAGTGGCCTCGTGGAGTGACGCCTCTCTGGTAAAGAAATGCAATGGGAGTGGGCAACATGCTCCTCACTTATCAAAGCAAAGCAGTTAAGGCCTGGTCTGGCTTCTCCCAGTGGTGGCACCTGGGAACCAGGTGGAGACCCACTATGATCTCATTTCATCTGCAAAGACCCTGCTGCAAATGAGATTTCATCTGAGGATCTAGGCAGATGTGAATTTTTGTTTTTATTTTTGTTTTATTTTTATTATTTTTGGGGGACAATACCTGGCAGTGTTCAGGGCTTATTCCTGGCTCTGTGCTCAGGGATCAATCCTGGCAGAGCTCAGGGCTCAGGGGAATTATCTGTATCTGTGGCACTGGGGAATAAATCCAGGTTAGTCATGTGCAAGGCAAACTAGTATCTTTTCAGGTTCCAGATATAAATTTTGGGTGGAACCTGCCTCTAGCCCCATTTTACAAATCTGACCCTCAGCAACTTCCAGTACAGTTTCAGTACTTGTCTCTCAGTACAATCTAGATCTGACTATTTATGCTGAGGACTCAGTTTCCCTCCCCCAGAGCCCTCTCACTTAGCTGCCTCTGAGTGTGTCTGATTTGTGTCTCTTCCCAGCATCTAAACACCATCCAGCACCAGGCTTCCTTTTTCAGAAAGACTAACTCAGATTCAAGACTAAAAAATTATGCAGCAGTGTAAAATCTACCCACTAATGGGGGCTGGATTTATATAGCATAGTGGGCAGAGCCTTTGCCTTGCACATGGCCAACCCGGGTTTGATCCTTGGCATCCCATATGGTCCTCTGAGCCAGGAGTAACTTCTGAGTGCATAGCCAGGAGTAGCCCCTGAGCACTGCTGGATATGGCTCCAAAATAAAAAATAAAATCCAAAATACCCCCCCAAAAACCCTATTCACTAATTGCTTTTCACCATATTTAAAACAAAATCCAAACGATCTCCAGGCACTAACATTAACCTGCTCTGGAGGGCCTGTTCCCACTCTGACCACTGACCTTCATTCTTCCTTTTTCACCTATTCTGTCAGCCCACTTCCTTGTTTCTGCTCCTCAGTTTTGCAACACAAGTCGCATGTTCCATGCTCAGGGTTTTTGCTGCTTGCTGATCTATCAGCAAGTCTGATAGATGGTCTGTGGGTGGTGAAGCCAAATATTATTTAGGGCACATCTCAACGCTCATCTCTTCTGGAAGATCTGCTCCCATTAGCCACTTCTAAAGCATTTTTCCAACTGTCCAACCAGTTCTGCTCTATCTTATCGCCTGTTTCCTCCACCCCCAGCTTTACTAAGGCACAATTGTCTGGTAGAAATTGTCTCAATGTAAGGAGATGCTTCTTGATGCCAACTAAAAGATGATTGTAGGGTTTTTATTGGGGGCAGGGGATTGTGGCCATACCCAGCAGTGTTCAGAACTTATTCCTGACTGTGTTTAGGGATCACAACTGGTGGTACAAAGGGGACTGTGTATGGTATTGATAATTGATCTGGGGTTGACTGAACGTAAGGCTAGTGTCCTGCCTGCTGAACTATCTCTTCAGCCCTGGGCAATTGTGTTTTAGTACATGTGCTTTATATTTCATCTCCTTTCTAAAATGACCTGCTTCATCTGATATTCTTCTCCCTCTCCTCTTTGTCCACTTCTTCTGAAGGGCCAGCGCCGTGGGGCCTCTTGTTTGCTGTGCTAACTGCTGGGTACTCAGTCCTCAGAAGAGTGTCTGGCAATTTTTAGGTGCTTGGTTTTGTTTTTTTTTTTCCAGAATAAACTGGGACTGCCACAGGGATCTCTTTAAATCAGGCCTGTGTTATGTTTTCTTCAGCAACTGTGAATATGAGAGGGCCTTTGGAAATCAGTCTGCCTGTCTGTCACCAAGTCCCTCTGCCTCTCACTTTCTCTCAGCAGATGTAGTCACAGGCCTTTATCTTCTGAAAATAGTGAATCAGAACAGCTTCTTGTGTAGGAAATGACACTCAGCAGATGACAATGCAGATTACTAGGAGAGAAGGGTCAGGGCAAGTGAGGGAAGACCCTGGAGAGGGTGGAGGGGCCTAGTGTGGTCGCTGTGCACTGACTGTTTCTGGGCAAGTGTGAGGGCTCTGGGGCAGCTCTCTAGGTATCCACAGAAGTGTGGTTTCATTGACTCACTCCCCTAGAAGCAATTTGGGGTGGGGGGTACTAACAGTCTGAAGGCAGTCAAGGCCCAGACAAACTAACAGTCCCTCCTGAACCATCAGTCCTGACTGACTCCACCCCAAGTTGTAACCCCAGAGTGGGGTTCCTGGTGTTATGATCCAGCAGCTAATAGAGAGCTGCTTTTGTTGAGAGCCCAAGGTCCCCCAGGACACTGGCATTGGGTGCCAACACTGCCAAGGCCTCCTTTCTTCTCACCTGGACACCCTCACACCAGGTATGTTGGAGTCATGACTTGGGGACATGGGGTGATCCACATGACTTTATTTTCCATAATTTCATGCTTGACTTTCCCAGGAATGGACCAGAGCCCTCAGAGAAGGTGAGAGAACAGCGTAAAATGCCCTCATACCCACTTTTCTAGAATTTTTCTCTGTGGTCGTTGGTGGCAAAGAGATGGAGAAAAAAACTGAGCTGTTTGAGGGTGTCTCAGATTTATAAGGGGTTGAGCTTGGGAATCTTTATTTTTGTTGTTGTTGTTGTTGTTTTGTTTTTGGGCCACACCCGGTGGTGCTCAGGAGTTACTCCTAGCTGTCTGCTCAGAAATAACTCCTGGCAGGCACAGGGGACCAAATGGGACACTGGGATTTGAACCAACCACCTTTGGTCCTGGATGAGCTTGGGAATCTAATGTGATGCTCCTCTGGCTCCTTCCCCACACACTGTGACTTCTACTCAGCTGTGTGGGGCAAGAGATGAGAAGCCCTGGAGTTTCCACAGTGACTTTCAGGATGGAAGACAGGGGCCCAGCTTCCTCAGGCAAAAGACAGGCTTCTTGTTATAGACCCTGGCCCAGCCCTTAGTACTGACTGAGCTGCAGTTTCACAAAGTGGCTTTTGGGCTGGTTCAGAGCCTGCTAGAGACTCCTGAAAGGGCCTCTGTCCTCAGCTGGTTCCCTGCCCTTCAAGACACTGTGTGTATCTACAGGAAGACTAGTCTGAGACCCTCTGCTGGGTTTCTGGGGATTTTCTACACACTTTGCTTTCAAACACAAGCATTGTGGGAATTAGTGAGAATGGAGAGTAGAAAGGACCCTGTGGGTATCATGTTCTCTTTCATTTTAAGCCCACCTCCAGACCCAGCCTCCACCTTGAAATCTGAAGTTGCAGAAGGAAGCAGAAGAGATGAAAAGAAAGATGTCACATTTCAGCTCTTTCCCACAATGGCTCATTTCACAAGTGGGGTTTCGTCCTCTTTGAACAGTGAGTGCAGCCTTTCATGAAAACAGCCTTTGTTTCCCTTCCAGCTGCAGACCAGCCACCCTTCTCCTTGCAGGGCAGAGAAAGTAGGAAGCCAACTTGGACTCGCCTCCTGGCCTAGTTGAGGAAAGGACAGGAGCGGTTAGGGGGAACCTCTCTCTTCTTCATAAGGGGACTTTACCATTGATAGCATTTCACCGCCTGCTGCTGGACCCTTGTCCCAACCAATAAGATTCCCAGACAAGCAGAAGACTCTGAAAATTGCCTATTCTGTTGAGTTTCAGAAGGGATTTTCACATGCTGAAGAGATATTTGGGTCTCTGCCAAATCCCTGGATGAGGTGGGTCAGTGGACTCAGCCATTGAGTTGGGTTGAGTTTGAAGTTGGCCAAGATCAAAGAGAACAGAAGTAGAGAAGGGGTCCTGGATGTAGGTGACACCACATCAGCCAATGAATCCTATGCTTATTATTATGCCAATGCTAGTTTAGGGGTTTTTGTTTATTTTGTTAGATGAAGAGACTCAAATGTCTATTCCATACACCATTCCTTCAATGGTCTAATACACTTATATATATTTGATATTCTCATACGTTTGGAGCACTTAGCTTAGCTGTGGGAAGTCAAGCATATGTAGTTCCATTTCCTTCTTTCATTATCCATTCATCCTTTCATAATGGTCCATCATGTCACAGAGCAAGAGAAACAGCTCCCAGAGGGATGCTGTCTTCACTGAGTCCTCTATGGTGATACTGAGGAGCTGAAGTTCAAGCTAGTTGAAGCAGAGTTTTTTTTTAAAAATGACAAAGAGGAAAAGTGTTCTGTGCTAAGGTGCATTGGAGCTAATAAATTTGGTTGATGTGGGCCCAGTGATGAATTCAACACAAATGGTACCCAGGATGTGGCTATCATGGTCGGGAGGTGGAGGGTGTAGGATCTTGCAAACTACACTGACATAATCAGCTACCATTGGGAGAGGAAGTTCTTAAAATGAGTAGAGGGGTGAATGCATTTTTTAATGAATGTGCTGCATGGAAATCTAGAATCCACCCTTCAATGACTTAAAAAGCTTCTTGGATCGTGATTGTTCATAGAAAAGGATGTCTTCCCTAGTCTCCAAAGAGCCCTGTCCAGCTTGGGTCCATGGTGAAATTTGGCATGAATCATCAAAACAGATACAACGGAATTTTCAGCCTGAGTCACCTTTGATGAAGACTGTAGTTGTCACTATAGCCAGAGCCAGGACCTCTCTTGACAAAGATTGACAAGGAGGGTCTCTTGGAGGTTCTTCCATGTGAGTTGACTTCAGGAGAAAGGCTCTGTCTGCTTAGAGCAACTATTGAGTTTATTTAGCCAATAAGCTATGTTGAGTTTGAGGGTTGGCCAGGGTAGAAGAGACTTGTAGTAGAGAAGGGATTCTGGGCATTGAGGTGGGTGTGGCTTTAGGGCTTCTCTGTCTCCCCACCAAATTTCTCCC
This sequence comes from Suncus etruscus, assembly GCF_024139225.1. Lineage (NCBI taxonomy): Eukaryota > Metazoa > Chordata > Mammalia > Eulipotyphla > Soricidae > Suncus > Suncus etruscus. The sequence goes on from NC_064859.1 coordinate 85,496,479, forward strand.
CCAGGGTCTCACAAAGACCCCGTAGACCTTGCCTGGGAAGAGGGTTGCAGAACCCCAAAAGAAAGTGCTTCCAGGGGCCGGGCGGTGGCGCTGGAGGTAAGGTGCCTGCCTTGCCTGCGCTAGCCTAGGACAGACCGCGGTTCGATCCCCCGGCGTCCCATATGGTCCCCCAAGAAGCCAGGAGCATAGCCAGGAGTAACCCCTGAGCGTCACAGGGTGTGGCCCAAAAACCAAAAAAAAAAAAAAAAAAGAAAGAAAGTGCTTCCAGTTCTCAAATGACAGACCCACACTGACTCCAAGTCCACGTTCAATCCAGAAGCTAGGTCTGGGGCCTGTTCCTGCTCCCAGAGGTCACTTAGGTGCTGTCCACTGATTAGGAATCTCGGGGAAATTTGCTCATCCCCTGAGGTGGCCAGTCTTTCTCCCCACGAGCTTAAGCCATGGGTCTCTGAGATCCCCTGGACTCCAACTCCACACCCCAAGTGGGGTGGAAGGTTTTTTGCCTGTGAGTTCCCACTGGCTCACAGCCCAGCTCTTTCCGTATGCCTGCTGTGTGTGTGTGCATTCATGTGTGTGTGTGTGTGTGTGTGTGTGTGTGTGTGTAGAGGGGGTGTCTACTATCTCTCCTTTGTCCCCCCCACTTCTATTGCAGAAACTTTCATCACAAGTGGGGTGGAAGGCTTTATGCCTGTGTGTTTCCACTGGGTCACAGCCCAGCTCTTTCCTTGTACCTGCTGTGTGTGTGTGTGTGTGTGTGTGTGTGTGTGTGTGTGTGTGTGTGTGTAGAGGGAGTGTCTATTCTCTCTCCTTTGTTTTCCTTTACTTCTTTTACTACAAGAATATTTTTATATTTTGCTAGAATGAAATCAATACTTTCCTGTGCTGCCCCCCACTTCCTTCTTGGGTAATAATTTGTTTCATGATGAGTGTCCTGAGGATTTGGCTGGGACCCCCTTCCAGGTCTTTCTCTGCCTTTACCCTTCAGGGGAGGGAGGCCTTGATCTCCTACTCAGGAATAAACCATACCAGGTTCCCCAGCACCCAGAACCATTTGTTCTTGTCTTGTCTGAGGCAGGTGTCCTTTTGGCCCACTGTCACTCTAAGTGGCAACTGTTCTGGGAAAGTAGCCCACCTGTGAAAGCTGGCAGGAGCCCCAGGCAGATGGCATGGAGAATGAAAGATCAAAGTCTCTGGTGTCTTTGGAAGGAGGAGAGATCAGATTTCAAAGAGTTGAATCGGGAGAAATGAACCCCACCTCTTCGCTTGTATCCAGCCCTGTCATTCTGGAGACATCCTATCCCCTTGAAGAGGCAAAAGATTTGCCTCTCTGAGCTGGGATGAGCCACCCTGAATGAAAGGTCCTCCTGTCCCATGGGGAAGGAGGTTTGAACTGATGCCCCAGTGGGCAGACAGGCAGAACCCCCAGTCAGCCACCCCAGTGGTTGCTTTGTGACCATTAACTTCTTCCAGGAGCCACCGGATTTGAGCTCCTGTGTGTGAATCACTCAGGCTATGCTCTAATTCTAATTCCACCTTTTTAGCCCCCCATTAGTCCAGAGTCTCCCCCCAAGGAGTCCCCATCTTTCTGATCACCTGCCATCTCCAGGGACAGACAGATGTGTATGAGGGGCTATTGAGAAAGCTGTCAATGATGTGAAGGCCAAATTCATTTAGGGGGTGTCTGGCAGAGGGTCGCCTTGCTGGACCATGGATGTCAGCTTCAGGTTTGACTTGAACATTAGGCGGCTGTGTGACCTGGGCAAATCCCATCCTTCAGCAAACCCTGAGTCAAGATTTCATTATCACCTCGGTCTTCAGTGTTGGGCACCAAATACTATACACCATTCTCATAGCAGTCCTCTGTGTTCACCTTGATCCCCCTTTTAAGGATAAAGAAGGAACTCCAGGGGGTGACAGGGCTTGGCTAGTAAGGAGGATTTCCACCAGGCTCTGTCTTGATGTTCCTGTAAATGACCTTATTTAGAAGAAGGGTCTTTGCTGAAGTAATGAAGTTATGAAACTCTTGTTGCTGTTTGTGATGTCGGACCACTTCCTGTAGCGCTCAGGGTTTACTCCTGCCTCTGTGCTCTGGTATTATCCTAGTGGTGCTTGGACAATTTCATATATGGTGCCAGAGATTGAATCTAGGTTAGCTGTGTGCAAAGCAAGTGCCCTCCTCATTATTTTATTGCTCAGACCCTCATTCTCAAGCTCATTGTGGATTATGATATTAATTCAGGTGGGCACTGAGTCAAGGCTCACCTCTGTCTGGACCCACCAGATAGCTGCCCTTGGAGCTGCTCAACTTAGCACCGTTCTGTGTTTCTGCGGTACTGGCCAGAGTCTACATGGCCTCAGAGGTCCTCCCAGGCCAGGCTGGACCCAACTGACAGCCACCCTAAGGGTGTCCGAATAGCCTCACCTGCCCTTTCCTGGAAGCTCTCTCTGCCGGGACTGAGTGACTTTCAAGACAGGAACAAGGGAGCTTTAAAGCCTCCTGTCCTCCTCCCCAGTCTCTCCAGAGCTGGCCTCTGGGCTGGCAGGACTCTTAGTCTCAGTCACTCCTTTGCTCACAAATGTGCTCTGGCTCCTCCCAGCCTCCCTACCCAGGCCAGGAGATTTTTCTTCCATGGCTCAGGCTACTGCTGGGCTTCCAAAGTTGACCCCACACTCATATGCCTGACTCTGGGACTGAGCAGATGGCCAGTGACTCTATACACCGTGTCCACTCTGCTGGTCCTGGATCCTGCTTGCTGTTTTAAGGGAGCTCTTGCCAGACTGGGAATCTGCTCCTTCTTGAGGGTTGACACTTGTCCTGTGTCTAGAAACTTCTCTACTTCCAACATGTGCTCTCTCCTGAACATGACCTCAGCTCACTTCCTCCTGTTCGGCAGTGGCTGCTTCAGGCATGCTGCCCTTCACAGTTGGGTAAGCTGGGCACTACACAATCGACAGAAGCACTGTTCTCAGAGACCAGGATGTGAGCTGTTTGGAGGTGCACAAAAGACTGTCCCTCTCCCGTTGTGTCATGTGTCCTCCGAGGCTAGACTCGGCTCCATGCTCCACTTTTTTTTGCTGGCATGTTCATCGTGCCAGGTACCTTGTGACATCAGCAGGGCTTCCTCCCGGACTGTGGAGGCAGCCAGAACCCCTTTCCTTCCCCCACAGTATCTCTGAGACACATTTTCTGTGTCTCTAATCATGGAGCTAGTAGGGGATTAGAAATCCTAGAGCCAGGACATCACCAAAGTGCATAAGGCATCACTTTCTGCCTGATGACGATGTCACACCTCTTGGAATTCTGAGCACGAAAATAAGGCATTATTACCAGTGCTATGAACATTAGACCAGAACAAGAGGGAAGGGGAGCTCAATGCTCTTGTACCAGGGACTACCCCATGGAGCTTTCTTTTTCTTTCTCTTTTCCTTCCTTCCTTCCTTCCTTCCTTCCTTCCTTCCTTCCTTCCTTCCTTCCTTCCTTCCTTCCTTCCTTCCTTCCTTCCTTCCTTCCTTCCTTCCTTCCTTCCTTCCTTCCTTCCTTCCTTCCTTCCTTCCTTCCTTCCTTTTACTTCTTTCTCTGTCCTTCCTTCCTTCTCTTTTTCTTTCTTTCTTTCTTTCTTTCTTTCTTTCTTTCTTTCTTTCTTTCTTTCTTTCTTTCTTTCTTTCTTTCTTTCTTTCTTTCTTTCTTTCTTTCTTTCTTTCTTTCTTTCTTTCTTTCTTTCTTTCTTTCTTTCTTTCTTTCTTTCTTTCTTTCTTTCTTTCTTTCTTTCTTTCTTTCTTTCTTTCTTTCTTTCTTTCTTTCTTTCTTTCTTTCTTTCTTTCTTTCTTTCTTTCTTTCTCTTTCTCTCTCTCTCTCTTCTCTCTCTCTCTCTCTCTCTCTCTCTCTCTCTCTCTCTCTCTCTCTCTCTCTCTCTCTGTCACACCCTGTAGTGCTCAGGGGTTACTCCTGGCTCTACGCTCAGAAATCGTTCCTGGCAGGCACATGGGACCATATGGGATGCCAGGATTCGAACCACCATCTGTTCTGGGTCGGCTGTGTGCAAGGCAAATGCCCTACTGCTGTGCTATCTCTCTAGCCCCTCCATAGAGGTTTCAACTCAGGCCCAACACCAGCTCCTGTGACAGTCCCACTCAGCTGAAATAAAGCTGGCCTGGCCTGGGCATGGTAGGAAGAGTGATCCCTGCCTCACAGATCCCTGCCTCACAGAGGGCTTGAGCGGTCACAGGAGGGACTGAGCAGAGAAGAGAGGTTTATACCCTAGGGGTATGGTATCTTGGATCTGGATGAGGCCACGTGGTGTCTGTGAGAGGACAGACAGACTCAACTTTCATGTGACCAGTATTAATATTATTATTTTGGGGGGCCACACCCAGCTGTGCTCAGGGCTTATTTCTTTCTCTGTGCTCAGTGATCTCTCCTAGAAGGCTCAGGGGACCACATGGAGTGACAGGGATCGAACCCAGTTTGGATGCATGCAAGGCAAATGCCCTAACCACTCACTTTCTTATCTCTATGGCCTGTGCTCAGTCTGTTCTGATGAGCACTGAACTTGGAATCCATCTCGGGGGGGCCACAGACAAATCTGACTTTCCTCCCACAGAGCATCCTGGGTGTGATGGAATCAAATTAGGGCTGAGATCTCGCCAGCGGAAAAGCAGGGATAGAGGCAGCTGGCAGGCACGGAGAGCCAGTGGATTGGCTTTGGGACAGCTGCTCCTCCATGGGACTCCCTGAGGTGGCTGTGACCCTGGCAATGGTGGAAGTGACCTCAGGGAAGAGATCCCAGCTTTCCTTCATCCTAAAAAGTGCCCTAACACTCCTTGGTTCCCTGGGACCCTGAGTCCTGTGTGTCTTTGACTTAGCTCCAAGGAGCAGGCAGTCTGGTGTTTCTGGAGCTGGCCAAGCAGAGGCTGCCCCGGGCTCCCAGAGGGATATTCAGACAGAGCAGAGCCGGGCTGAGGTCAGGCCCCAGATAAATTTAGCTTCACAGGGAGGAGGCCCACGCCTTTATCTGGGGTTATTGTCCTGAGTCTGAAGGCGCCAGGAGAGGAGGCCTGCAGAAGACAGGAAAGCAGGGTAGTCAAGGGGCTCGGGAGTTGACAATAGGTGGCTGGCTGACCTCTGCCTAGGAAGGAGCAGCCACGGGACTGACTGGAAGGGACCAGAGATGGCTCTTAGGAAGGGGACAGGGAAAACTGGGAGGGACAACGGCGCGTCCATTGTTAGCCCTCACTGGGGACTTTCCAGGAGATGCAGAAGAAGCTGAGCTGGCCCAGGGTCATCCTGGGGGTCTGATGGTGGTGGGGGCAGTGTTGATCATAGGAAGGGGGTTTTCAGGGACAAAAGCTCACACAGGCAGGGTATGCTAAAAATAAAATGAGCTCCACTCTGGCCACCCCTAAAGTAGGGCTCCAGCGTGATTTAGTTGCCCCCACCCCCAGCCGACATTTGTGGACTCTTCTCAGGAGGGATGGAGGAAGGCAGGACCCTAACCCTACCCCAGTTCACAACTGGGGATTGGCCCCCTTTTCCCGCCCTCCAAAGGATCAGAACATGAGAACCAATTAATTCTCAAGTCTCTGCCAGGGTCAGAGGCCAAGGCAGGCCTCTGGGAGCCTGGGGGGGAAGGGCCATGCTTAATAGCAGCACCTGGGTCGGGGTCCAGGCCTGCCTTTCTTGCATCTATTCTCTGTTCCTTGGAGAAATTTTAGGGGAGACTTGGAGGCTGACCACTGTAGGTGCTCTCTGCTTCGCCCTCTCCCCACCGCCCAAACCTGCAGCTATGTTCTTTGCTCTTACATGGAGGTGGTTTTGTTTTTATTTTGGGGACAATTCCTGGCACTCCTCAGGGTTTGACTCCTGGTTCATGCAGGGCTCACAGGACCATATAGGGTGCTGGGGATTGAACCCAGGTCAGCCCAAGCAAGGTTCAAATGTCTTGACCTGAGTATTCTCTCTCTCCAGCCCCAAACATGGAGACTTTTCCTGGATTCCACTTCATATCAAGTCCTGGTCTTCAGAGTCGGAGAAACCCACTCTGTAGCCTACTTGCTGTGTCCAACCATGCACAGGTCAGCAACCAGTCTGAGATTTGGAGGCCTCTTTTGCTCAAAAACAAAAATAATAATAACCACCTCCTAGAGTTGCCTCGAGAATCACACGAGATCTGTTTATAAAATGATTGGAACAGACTGGCACATGGGAAACCTTCCAAAAAGTTAACTCATTCTAAAAATATCTCTTCTCCCTTTTTCTATTATTGGGGAGAAGTAGAGCTTGGCTAAAATATACTTGTGTCTGTCTCCATCATTTAAGCCCTATCAGCCTCTGTGGGTGACTCATTCCCCCCCCCCCTCATCTGCTCAAAGAGAATAAGGCCCTGGCCCATTTTATGTGGTTGCTTCAAAGGATGACTAATAAAACTGCTCATAAAACCTCTGTGAAATGTCAGATCCAGAAGGAGAGAACTTAGGAGGCGTTGAATTTCTTTAAGTTTGTGAACTCTGCTGGAGAACTGAGAAAAATCAAGAGTTCTGAAAGCTGGGGGTCTGTGAGGGTGAGTAGGTGTGTGTGTGTGTGTGTGTGTGTGTGTGTGTGTGTGTGTGTGTGTGTGTGTGAGTGAACATGTGAGTGTGTGATATTGTGCATATAAGTGTGAGTGGATGTGTGTGTGGATATGTAAGTGTGAGTCTGTAAATATGGGTATGCTAAAAGTGTGTATGCATATATGTGAGTATGTGTGAATGTGTCTATGTGCCTATGAGACTCTTTTTTGTTTTTGTTTTTGTTTTTGGGGGGTCACACCCGGCATAGCTCAGGAGTTACTCCTGGCTCTACACTCAGAAATTGCTCCTGATAGGCTCAGGGGACCACATGGGATGCCGCGATTCGAACCACTGTCCTTCTGCATGCAAGGCAAACACTCTACCTCCATGCTATCTCTCTGGCCCGTATGAGACTCTTTTGAAACTTTCCAGAACAGAAGCCCCCATGCTCCTGCCTGACTCTGCTTCCTCAAATATCCTCAGGAGTTTCAGTGAAGATCCTCAGCCCCTGAGAATTTTGAGGCTGGGCTCCCTGAAAGATCTGAGACCTCCATGCAGAAAACCTAGCTCTGTTTACCCACAGCACCAGGGTTCAGGGTGAAGGGGATTTGGGACCCATGTTTGTTACATTACACCTTATTTTACCTAAAACAAGGTCATTCCTGGTTCCTTTGTATGTTTGTTTACAACTTGGATTTACCCCAAAACAGGGATTATGTTACTTGTAAACTTGGGTGGGACTAGCTCAGAATAACCTGAGCTATCTGTCCTTATTACCCTCCCCCCCCATGGTGGTCTCTGTTCTCAATAAAATGGCAGTTCTGGCAGGCAGCTGGCTCTCCTTATGAGGTAGAGGATTACCAGACTACATGTGTTTCACCCTCAGTCTGGTTTGGATCATTTCATGTGTGACCCTGATTCGACTTTTTCACCTGGGGTTGGAGATATGGCACATGAGGTGATTTTAAATATGCCTCTGAGATTTGGGGATGAAGCTTTTCCAGAGGGGAGATCTATCTGTGTGCCGGGGCTGGCTTCAATAATGACTGTCACAGGCCAAGCACTGGGAGAAGGGGTTTGCCAGGTGACTTGGTCAGGGCCTGGGGAATGAAGCCCAGGTGAGTGGGAACCCTTATTAAAAATAAATAAATAAATAAATAAATAAATAAAAGCACTTCCATTCTTTTTCTTTCTTTCATCTTACCATTTCCCCCATTTCTCTGATAAAATAATAATTAACATGCTTGAGTGCTTATTCTGAGGCTCCAAGCACTTTCCGTGAATTAGCTTGAACCTAGCAATTACCTGGTTGGTGCCTTATTAGCCCATTTTCTAGCTCAGGAAACTGAACATTGGATTGACTGAGTAAGCGCAGGTGACCTGGGCCGGCCCGCTGCCCTTGGGCGGTTTCTGGATAGTGGGTCCTCACGTGTCCACACCCGCTGCCAGGCTGAGGTAATTCAAGGAATTAAGCATCTTAATCTTCAATCAGTCCCGTGACATGTGACATAGGGACCATGATCCCATTCCAAGTGTGGAAACTGAGGCACTGAAAATTTCAGATTTCACAGGAGCACCGTGCTTTATTCTTTGGTAGGGTCTGCCCCACCCACTGGTCCACACTACCTGTTATGGCTCAGACCCAAGGTGAGCTCAGCTCCCTAGTACTATTGTATCAGGCAGCCTGGTGTGGCCTGGGCGGTAGATTTCTCACTCCCTGATATCTTGTAGGACTTCCTGAAGTGAGTTCTAGAAACTTCTTTGATGAAAAACAGAATGGTCAGGAAGAAGCTGTAGGTGTTATGTTATATTATGTTATGTTATATTAGGACCTGAATTGTCCTTGCTGACCTTTTAGGGCCCCTGAGGAGATGGAGAGATCTCAACATGGCCAAGGCCAACTTCACTCTCCTGAGCATTGCTGATGTTTCTGTCAACACCAAAGGATCAGTTCATCTCCGACTCCTCAGTTCACACACCCCACTGGGTCCTGAACCTAAGTCTCTGTGTGTCTCTGGTCTTGTCTAGGGACACCAGAAACTGGGTAGGGGTGGTTGAACTTCCCCCAAAACCCGACAGCTGCCTGGACCCATCACCTGAGGCTCAAAGCTCAGCTCACCCGGGACTGTGCTTGCTTCTGGCAGAGGTCATGACAAGGGACTCAGAGCCTCGACTCTGTCCTGACTATGCATATATCATGGTTCTGCTATCAAATGAGAGGGCAGTTAAAATAGAGCTCAGGGCTGGAGAGTCAGCAAAGCGGTAAGGCATTAGCCTTGCAAGCAGCCAATCCAGGACAGAGATGATGGTTTGAATTCCTGCATCCCATATGGTTCCCCAGCCTGCCAGGAGTGATTTCTGAGTGCAGAGCCAGTAGTAACCCCTGAGCACCACTGGGTGTGACCCCCTCACAAAGAAAAATAGAGCTCAGGTCCAAGAACATTATCATCCATTCTTTCTCAAAGGATAATCCTTGCAACAAGGATTGCTGAAATCAGGGGTTCCATGGACAAAAACGTTTGAGAAATTTTGCAACGCCTGTTCCATTTTCAGAGACCTACCCTGCTTATCCATGCAAGCTCAGAGAAGTGATTTAGCTATTTTGAAGTTATTTAGTCTAACTTCCCTCAGCATCTCCCATATTTATTTAACCATGGAAAACTAAAAGTGTGCCGTCTGCCCAGCTTTCTGTGGAAGGTGCTACCAAAGTACTGACCTCATCTGCTCCTTTTCCCTCCTTCCCTGGATCCTGGCCCAGAGAGGAGCCACAATGTTCTCAGGGAGCATCGCCTCTCCTGCCAGCTTTCCGCCTCCCACACAGTGGCCCGTCCAAAGTGGCAGCAGTTTCCTCCATGAATGCTGTTCTCTCTGTCCTCAAAGTAGGCAAAAAGATACCAAAGAAACTCTGCCCTCCATCCCAAGAGCCATAGGCACCCACATCATAAGAGCCAAAAGACACACAAAGAGACTCAGAGGTTTCATCTAGCATTGACAACTTTCTGAAAGGGAGGTGGTTTTCTGAGTAATGATGGTCTTTCTGAGCCTTGATGGTCCGGGGAACAGGTTGGATGATGATCTGGCGGTCTGAGGTGATGTTGAGGGGAGGTTTTGTATATTGGTTGGGATCCTGAACACCCAGACTCCAAATGTGACCTACGAACTACTCAACAAAGCCAAAACTTTTGAGGGGTCCGGAGTGATGGCTCAAGTGATAGGGTGTTTGCCTTGCATGTGCTAACCTAGGAAGGACAGTGGTTCAATCCCCCGTGTCCCATATGGTCCCCCAAGACAGGAGCAATTTCTGAGCACATAGCCAGGAGTAACCCCTGAGCATCACGGGGTGTGGCCCCTCCAAAAAAGCCAAAGCCTTTGGGTGAATATGTCAGCTTCCTTAGATAAACTGCTATGATTGGGGATTTGATTCAACAAGTGCTGGATCACTCACCAAGTTGTCCCTTTCAGCCACGTGGTATTTGATTCTTTGTGCTTGAGAATTTTTATTTTTTTAAGCTTAATTTATTGATTGATTGATTGGTTTTGGGGGTACACCCAGCAGCACTCAGGGGTCACTCCTGTTTTCTACACCCAGAAATTGCCCCAGGCAAGCTGGGGGCCCATATGGGATGCTAGGAATTAAATAGGGTCCCTCCCTGGTCAGCCACATGCAATGCAAATGCTCTACCGCTGTGCTATCTCTCCAGCACCAAGAACTTTTTAAAATTTTATTGAAACCATTGTGATTTACAAAGTCCTTAATAGTTGGGTTTCAGACATACAATGAATCAAGGCTAATCCCACCACTAGTGTCCACCACCTCTCTCCACCAGTGTTTCTTAAATGCATCCCATACCAACCCTCCTGCCCCCTAGTCTGCCAGTATCACAGCCCCATTTTAAGTTTAGATCATTAAAGTTTGGGTCTCTGGATTCCATTATTATTCTCTTTGACTTAGATATTTAGTTCTGTCCCTTTTTAACACAACCAATACACCTGAGACCACTTGGCCCCTGCCCCCCATTCTGTCCTACTTGTGTTTCTCCTTTGCCACATAGTTTCTTTCCTACTCCTCACTATACTCTGGGGCCAATGTTGAAGAAATTGGGGGGGGGAGGTTGTGCTCAGGGGCTACTCCTGGCTCTGTGCTCAGAAGTTGCTCCTGGCAGGTACAGGGGACCATATGGGATGCAGGGATTCGAACCACCTGGATTGGCTGTGTGCAAGGCAATTTGCATGCAAGGCAAACTCCCTACTGCTGTGCTATCTCTCTGGCCCCTGTAGAATGTTTTTTAATGCAACCCCTGCCCTCTCTCCCCACCTCCCCAAACACACAGTTTTATTTGCTTTTTGGTGATACCTTCTTGCTTCTTCAGGAGTAGAATCTGGGCCAGAGACATAGCCAATAGGGCTGGTGTGAGACCCTGAGTTTGATTCTTGACTCCTACATGGTCCCTTGGGCAATGCTAAAAGTACCCCCTCTCCCCCTGCTACTGCTGGGAATAGTTTCTGAGGCCAGGCTATTGTGACCCCAACATGTTGCATGGGAGACCAGGTGAGGTCTAGTGGCCCCTTGACCTCCTCACTGTCAGTCACTGGCCTTGACCTACTGCTCTTCCAGCCCTGTGGTCTTTTCCATTCCAGTGTCCTCAAAGTCCAAGACCCACATTTCACCCCTGCCAGCTGCCAGGCGCCTCCATTGTCTGCCCATCAGGCCCAGGCTTGTCTCCCCAAAGGAAGCCAGGGTCAGCTCCAAGGGGCGTGTCTATATTGTTCAGTCAGGGCAAGGCTGCACTTGGTCTCCCATCTTTCAAACCCAATTCCTGGCTGCCTGGCCTGGTGTCACCTTTTCTTCTCCATACTGCTAAGTGTGAGGACAAGGGTCATGTTCCCCTGTCTGTCTGTCTGCTCCTTCTGTCTGTCTCTACCCATCTGGAAACCCCACTCATCCAATAGAAAAGTCCTGGGCCCATGCTCTCCTTCTGGTTGGCCACTCTGATTTGAGTAGAACGTTCCCGAGCATTGAATAGAATGTTCCACCACCTCTCACCCTGACTGATTCTGCAAGATTCTTTTGGTTTTTGGTTTGGGGGCCACACTTGGTGTTGCTGAGGGTTTAGCCCTGGTTCTGCACTCAGGAATCACTCCTGGCCAGCTCAGGGACCATATGGGATGCTGGAAATTGAACTTACGTCAGCCACATGCAAGGCAACTCCTTACCCTCTGCACTATGGCTCTGGCCCCTCAGACTTTGCTAAAATGCTAAACAAGCTCGCTCCTGTGCAGAGCAAAGGGGGACCTCGAGGGATTACTCTCAAGAGATAAGCTGTTCTAGATAAGCTACTCTAGAGCCCAGAGGGCTGATTGAGAGAAAGAGCGAGTCCCCTTTCTGCATGAGTTTGTACAACTGTCCTCCTCCCCATCCCTGGCATCTTAAGGGGGACCTAAAAGAAGGGGCAAGAGGGAAAAGGACTGCAGAATTTCTGTCTGGTGGAGAGCATGTTCTAGAATCAGATCTGGGTGAGGACTGGGCCCCCGCCACCCTATGGGCATGGTCCACGGCCTCTGCATTGTGCATGCATGAGACAGGCACATATGTGATAGCACATACAACCACTTCCACACAGCCAAAGACACTGGAAACACGTGTCCTGAGCAGAGCACAGAAGCTGTGTCTGGGACAGAGTGCAAAAAACAGGACCACCAGGGCAAGGGGCTGGCGTGGCTCAGCCCTCAGATGTGGGAAGAGGTGGCTGTGGTCCTCGGTACATGGTGCCTCACGCCATCTCGCCGGTGACTTGTTGTGACAAATGTTCCAAGTTATGTAAGAAGAACATCAGAGGGAGCTGCGACGGGTGTGCGGAACTCTCTGTGCTGTCTTTACAACTAACTGCCTGTGAAGCTAAATTTATGCCCAAACAGAAAGTTCTCAACCAAGTTCAACAAAACTAGGCTGAGGACTGCCAGGGAGGGCAGGGGAGAGGCCCTGGCCTGTGCTTCTGCTGGGAAACTGCCCCAGCCTGAGTCCTGGCAGTGACTTGTCTGTGTCTCTGCAGCCAGTGGGAGTGGCCATCAGTGTCTGGCTTGGGGGTGACTCCTGAAACTTAGAGGGGCCTGAGAAGCAGAGTTCAAGCTGGACCCTGCACCAGGCCTCATACTAAAGACCATGAATGGAGGACCAGCTCCTTGCAGGTCCCACACAGGACAGCTTCCCAGCACCTCTTTTCACACAGGTTTCTGCTGCTTCGAGGTGACTCAGCTTAGAGGTCATGCCTACACTGTGACCTCTCACCTCCTTCCACTTCCTCCTAACTCCCCAGCCACCAGGTCCACACCCCTAGTGCCACCCATGGGGCATTTGATCACATGGTTGGTTCATTTGTCTTGCCCTTTTGTTTTTGGGCCACTCCCAACTGTGCTTAAGGATCACTTTAGCCGAGAATTGGGAGATCATATGGGGTGCTGGGGATTAAGACTCTGTTGGCCACATGCCTTACCACTGTCCTGTCTTCCTCCTTTGAAAGGGCTCCTCTTCACGATTTTTAGATTTTCTTTTTTGTGGGGGAGGACAGGGGATTAGGGTCACACCCACTGGTGCTCAGGGCATACTCCTAGCTCTGCCTTCATGAGTCACTCTTGGCAGGCTTGGGGGACATATGAGGTTGACCTAAGTTGGCTGTGTACAAAGTAAGTGTCTTACACATTGTACTATCTCTCTTGTCCAATTTTTTTTTTTTTTTATTTTTAAGGCTCATAGCAACTTTCTATTCCCTTCCTGTCTTGGTAACCAGATGACCCCAAGTCACTATTTCTCTTGCACTCAACCCACATGGGTGGTTTCTTCTCACATATCCAGAGCCTGATTCAGGGAATAGAGGAGAGGCATCTATAGGGCTCTCAGCCCCGGACCCCCAATTCTTGATGGCCCAGCTGTACCTATCTTCCTGCCTAAAGCCTCCAACTCTTCCCATGCAACGGACAGATTTCCCCCACTGTTTCCTAGAACATGGATCCCTCCACAACAGCAGGAACAAAAGAATCACTGGACTGGGGTGGGAGAGATATTTTGGGGGCTGCCCCAGAAACCAGAGCCTCTCCTTATTCTCAGACAGAAGCAGGAGAAGGCTCTGTGTGCCCCTGTTGGGATTTGCAGCCCCCTTCCTCTTGCACAGAGCATATCCAGCTTGTTCTGGTAGCCCATTCAGGAGGCTGGTGAAGGAAGTGGGGTTCCCTGGAGGCTGGGTTTAGGGAAGAACAAGGGTAAAGCCATAAAGAATTCTTTGTGTAGAATTCTAGTCCTCGACCAGTTTTTGGAGGAAAGTAAAGCAGGGAGAGGAGAGACTGTGACCCCTCAGATATCTCTGGGCCCTTGCTGCCTTCCAGGGGCCCTGATGTCCCTGGAGACTGACCACTCAGCATGGTGATACTCACGTCATAGATAAGAGACCAGGCAGAGAGAACCAGAAATGCCCACTGCACATACATGGAGCAGGGCACTGATCCACGTGTCCACCAGACATCTTCTCTCTCTGTGTCAGGCTGGGAGAGAGGGTGGGGTACATCTGGTTCTCCAGACATGGGGACATTCTGAGCCTGCACGCATGTCAGGTGACTGGGCAAAGGGCAGGCTCACTGTTGTCACTATCTGGAAGAGGTGGGCCAATGCACCGGCAAGGTCAAAGTTCTTGTTTTGTTTTGGGGCCACGCCTAGCAGTGCTCAGGATTATTCCTAGTTCCTTTCAGGGATCACTCCTGAAAGGGTCCTTGGCGGTGGGAGACATATAGGTTCTGGGAGTTGAACCTGGGCCAGAAGTGTGCAAGGCAAGTGCCTTGGGTGTTGTGCTATCTCTCTGGCCCCAAGATCAAAGCTGTAAAATGCAGAGGGAGGTTTGGGGGAAGCAGCTCTCATTAGGAAGGTGTTGGGAAACCTCCTCCAAAGTTGCTCCCCCCACAGTGCTTTTTGTTTGAGCTTGCCTATGTGTCCGAGGGATCGAATATATCCGGTAAGCCTCAGACACAGGTACCTTCTGTCTCATCTTCAGATCTTGTTGTCCCTTTAAGTATTGCTTTTGCCTCCCTGTCCTGTCCCTGCCTCTGTGAATTTACCACCAGTCCCACACTCTTGGGGTGGACGTTTCTCACCAGCATGCTGCACCCTGTAGAGCCAGGGGTGGGGGGCACATCCTTAAGCCCTGATCTCCCCTATTGCCACGTGGCACAGAGAGAAGGCTCAGGTCCTGTCTGGGCTCAGGCCTGTGCACCCTCCCACCCCCCAAAAGGCTGCACCCAGTGTGGGAAAGGCAGATCTCCCTACTCAGCCCATCCTGCTGAGCTGCTACAGCCTCGGCTCCAAGCCCTACTCCCCCAGGCTACAGAGGAGGATGAGTCTAGAACATTCTGTGATTACAGACTGTGGGTGCTGGCTGTGATTATGCAAAAAGACCAGTGTGTTTCCAGAAAAGCATTGAGTCATCTAGAGATCAATGACCGCCCCACCCCCAACACACAAATACACTCACACAGACACACAGATATATAGACACACACTCACAACACCCCCACTTGCACACACTAACAACACATATAGACACACACATGAGCATGCCTGCACACACAGACACACAGATATAACACAACAGACACACAATGCATATGTGTGCCATTTACACAGACACACAAACACTCCACAAACACACAACACTTATACAGACACACAACATCAGACAGTGCTGCATGCAAGGCAAACGCCTTACCTCCATGCTATCTCTCCACCCACCTTCCCCCCCCCCCCATTCTTAAAACCCTTGGTGAGCTGGACAAACTCCCTCTTGGAAATAGGCAGAAGACTGTAGGATTCCAGAGTAGAAGGACAAGACCACACAACTGGAATAAAGTTTTTAACACTTTAATCCAGGGGTCTCAAACTCGAGGCCCGCAGGCCATTTGAGGCCCTCTGTACAACATTTTGTGGCCCTGCCCTAGAGGAATCTTTTTTGTTTTGTTTTGTTTTAGTTGTTTGGGTCACATCCCCCAATGTTCAAGGCTGACTTTGCACTCAAGGATCACCCTGACTTTGCCTCCTGCGGTCCCCAGGTAAATTGAGTTTGAGACCCCTGCTTAATCCATCTGCCAACAAGATTCCCCAGCCTGGCCAACCAGGGGCCATCCCCTGAGGGAGATGAGCCCCGCCCAAGGTCATGATGAAGATTATATAGGGTAGGGACATAGGGAGGTTCAACTTTCTGATGAACCTTAAAACAATTGGCTCTTGTCTAAGGGTATCTTCCTACTACTCCTTTGTCCTTCCCCATAGGCTCCTTGGTACAGCCAGGTAGACTGAGGCAGGGTCTATGAAAATAGGCTCACAACATGTGGGCCTTACAAAATGGTGTTTCTCCCTGCTCAGAACCTAAAGAAGAAGCCTGTCACATGGCTTTTACAAAATGGCGCCTCTCCTTATTCAGAATTCAGGTTCCAACAAGACAAGGGCTGGTGGCACTGAATTCCTATTCCCCGGTTCCCTGCCCTAGGCTGGCCCAGTCTGTGCACCTGGGGTCTCTAGAGACCGAGACTAGTTCATGATTCACAGGCTCGGGAGCTGGCCCAGGGCCACCCTCCTGCCCTCACTGCCTTCTCTGTCCAGAACTCCCTGTTGATCTGCAGCAGCAACTTTACAAGTGACTTTTCTCAATTTTCCCATCTGGGCTCTCCTGGAACCTGATGGAGGGAGTTTCTATAACTCTTAATTCCTTGTCCATGTTCTCAAGGAGGTGTGAAACAGGCTACCACCCTCTGGCTGACTCACCTGGTCACTGCTTGTGGTGAGAAGGGAATGAGGGCTGGAAGACTGTTGATGGCCCCTCATGGAAATCAAGGTAGAAATTTTGATGCACAAATAACTGTCATCAACATATGTGCAAGGAGCAGAGCAAGGGTTACATGAGCAGAGAGACAACTGATAGAGCTAAGCAATTCAGGCCAACTTCTTGAAGGAAGAGGCATTGGATGAACAATGAAAAGCTGATTTTTTTTTTCCATGAAGAGCCCTAAAAGTGGAGCAAGACTAAGAGAAGTCCCTGAGATGAAGAAGACATGAGGGCAAAAGTGGGAAGAGGCTTTTCCTGGAGAGACTTCTCTGAGTGTGTTTCCTTGCCAGGAGAGAATGAAAGACTATGAGGGAACCTTGCAACAAATGAGTGAGCACCCGACTGGGGAGCAGGGTGGATTGATCACCCCTGAGTGCAACTAGTTTCTTGCTCATTGAGACACTGCT
The DNA here is from genome assembly GCF_024139225.1 of Suncus etruscus. Lineage (NCBI taxonomy): Eukaryota > Metazoa > Chordata > Mammalia > Eulipotyphla > Soricidae > Suncus > Suncus etruscus. Next base: position 85,513,292 of record NC_064859.1, read on the forward strand.
CCAGGCAGATCTAGATGGTCCAGTGTCCCTGGTTTGAAGGACTCATTAGACATCAAAGCTCTCTGTCCTCAGTGCCTCTGACACCACCCTGGAAGGAGATAGAAATCTTTGTGGTTATCTCACGCCCCTTCCTGGGAAAGGTTCCAGTCGGTAGGTGTCTGGGCTCTGACCTAAATGCTGCTGTTCAGAGGAAACAGGGTCGGCACCAGAATATAGCGTTGAGGGGGCGTGTTGGCTCTTCTCTAAAGTCCCTCCAATCTTCTGACCCACAATGTCTTCCTGTGTCTTGACTGGGGCCAACTCCAGCTCATGGGTCCATTAGGAGGAATAACTCACAGTCTGGCTGTCTGTGTGATTTTTCTCCTCCGGGTTAATGGGTCAGTCCAGGCCCTTTGTTTGCCACTGGGAACCAGGCCCTGAGTCCTGTAGTAAATGTACAGGAGCCTTAGGCTTCCCAGCCTGAACTTTGATTGCAGTCCACAGGTGGACTTGACCTGACCTCAGCCTACAAATGGACTCCGCCTTTACGTCACCCACAGGTGGACCTGGCCTTACCTTAGTCCCCTAATGGACTCAGTCTTTATTCTGTCCATAGGTGACTCATCTTTACCTCAGTCCACTACTGGATGCAGTCTTTATTCTGTCCACTGGTGGACTCAACCTTACCTCAATTCCACAAGTGGGCTCAATATTTATGTGGGCCACAAGTTACTGCGAGCATAAAAGAACCAACAGATGTGTACCTCTTTCATGACTACCTGCTCTCAAGGTGTCTGTGGGCAAGGGAAGATCTTTGGTCACACGGAACGTGGATTGAGGATTGGACTGCTCAGCAGTGGGGAGTTTGAGGGGTGGAAAAAGCCAAAGGAGGGAATTCTGACAAGACAACACTTTTTTTGGGGGGGAGCCACACCCGGTGATGCTCAGGGGTGCGCTATGCGCTCAAAAATTACTCCTGGCTTGGAGGAACATCTGGGATGCCAGGGGATGGAATCGTGGTCCGTCCTAGGCTAGCGCGCGTAGGCAGCTGCCTTATCGCTTGCGCCACAGCTCCAGCCCCACAAGACAACTTTTGTTCTCTTCTCAGGCTGCTGAGGCCTGGTGTGGGCTTGGCCACCTGTAGTTTAGAAATTGGAAAATGGTATGGGGTGGTGGTCTCACATCAGGGATGATGAGGCCTTGCAGAAAACCCCCACTCACTCCTGCTGGAAATAGAAAACTGAGGTCCAGGTGAGGCCATGTTTGTTGGGCATCCCCAGGTGTGAGTGAGAACACAGGAGAGGGAAACCTGAGTGCTATCTCAGGGCAGGACTCCTAGTCATAGCAAATCATCTTAGAGTGGGGTTTGAGGGGATTCAAGAGGCCTAGAGGATGGAGTCCTGCTGTGTTTCATTGAGGAGATGGGCCTGGTCTGGTATCCAGAGCAGAGCAGTTTTTTTGAGAAAGTCTCTGAGCCAGCTAAATGGTGGTTAGGGGGAAAGGAAAAGGCAACTCTAATGGGACAACAGGAGGGTCCTTGTGTTAATTAAAGGTGCTGAATTCATCTATGTTTGTGTTGGCTTCTCCAGGGCCTGGTCCCAAGGGTTGATTGTGGTCTGTGGTGTTCACCATAGAGAACACAGGGTATTGGGAACACAGGATCTTTCTTTGATGTGTCTTTTCTTGGGGGCCACACCTGGTAGTACTCAGGGCTTGCTCCTGGCTTGGTGCTCAGGGATCAGTCCTGGCAGGCTCAAGGAACCATATGGGATGCCGAGAATCAAACCCAGGTCGGCAGCCTGCAAGGCAAACAACCTACCTGCTATATTATCACTCTAGCCCCTCTATGTAACTATTTATTTTCCAACGGAATAACCTCAAAGTTAAAAAAGTCAAATTAAAACAAGGAATTCTGAGTTGGGAAGATGTGGGGGGGAGGCCTCTGTGGCACAGAGGGGCAGCTGGGCAGCAGCTGTGATAGCCCCAAGTGACACATGATACTAACCCTAGGGTCTGGGCTGCAGTGATAGGGACGCTGACAGGGCTGGTCTGGACACAGTAACTGTGGGCTCTGATGGACACAGGCACAGCTGAGAGGGCATGAGAGAGGCACTCCTGTGAGAAGAATGAGGAATCTACAGGTGAGTCCTGAGGTAGAGAGGGACTGACAAACTCATGGCCCAGTGAGGCCAGGTCAGCACAAACAGGGAAGAAGCTGGTCTCCCCACTAGCAGGAGTATTTAGGGACAGTTGTTTGCACAGGGATAACTTCTGATTCTGCACTCAGGAATCACTCCTAGCAGACTAGGGGACCCTAACTTGATGCCAGAATTAAACCTGGGTCAATGCATGCAAGGCAAGTACCTTTGCTGTACTATTGCTTCAGCCCCAGGTGAAATTACGTGAGAAAGCAGGTGGGTCTGGGTGCGGGAAGTGCTTTAGAAAATATGCAGGAGTTTAGAGAGATCCCCACCATGCTCAGCTCCTTCAGGGGGCAGGGGAGCAACATGGACACCTGTACCCATTGCCCTTTCTGAGCCCAAAGAAGGAGAAGACAATATCTGACTAGTAGCTGCAGGGACTAGACCTGTGTCAGAGCATGGACCAATGTCTGTGTCCCAGACAAAGCTGGGCACTGAGCTCTCACTGTCCAGTCAATCCCACTTCCATGGGTGTCCTCTTACAAAGTTATTCCAATCCCATCTGTAATTCCCCTTTGTAGAAACATAGCTAAACTCTAGCATCAGTTCTGTAGAGACTTTTTAATGGTATAGTACCAAATTGTATGAGAGAGAGAGTGGAAGAGTGGGTGGAGAGAGAGAGAAAGAGGAAGAGAGATAGAGAGAGGGAGAGGAGAGAAGGGGAGAGGGAGAGAGGAAGAGAGAGGGAAAAGAGAATAATAGAGGAGAATAAAAGAGACAATAAGTGAGAATGAAAGATGAGACTATGAGATAATAAGAAAGAATGAGAGAGAAAATAATGAAGGCAGTTAGAGAGGTTAACTCAGAATTGTGTCAAAGGCAGGTGTGGAGTCTCACAAATGCCATCTTTGCCTGACAGACGCCATCTTTGCCTCTGGCCCTGAAGACACAGGGCTGTGTTTCAGGCCAGTTAGACAATCCTGGCATGAGGAGTCTTCTCTAGGCAGCTGCCTCTGGTTGTGGGGCCACTGGGCCAGCCCCATTTGCAGTGAGAGGGACACAGACAGGCCTGATTGTCCTTTTGCCCGGAGCCTGACCAAGGTCTGAGAGATTCCTCTCAGCCCTGCAGGAACCCCCTAGGGCTTGTTGCCTGGGTAGGTCTAGGGACCAGGAAATGGGACATGAAAGCAAGAAGATGTCCTTCAACCTCTTGGAACGTGGGTGCCACATCACCTTATGCTCCCAAATCAGAAACTAAGATTCTCCATTGTGGGGACCCTCTGCTGTCGGCTGATGCCAACGCTGACCTGGAGAAGTTCTAGAAGGTGATTGAGCCAAGGGATCAGAAATTTTTGCAGAAGTTTGAGGGGCTGGACAAGTGGGCTGAGAGTGGACATAGGTGAGAGGCCTCCACTCCAGAGCCCTCCCCTAAACAAGTGCCCCTGGCAGCCTGGCTGGCAGAACTTTGCTTTCCTAATGATGATGGTTCTGCTTGTCTGTTTGCTTATTTGTTTAGCTTTTTCCATAACATGATTTATATGCGAGGCATCTACATGCTTTACTGCTGGCTGGCCCTGAAGAAACATTTCTTCTTTTTTCTTTTTAATTTAATTTTGTCCCAGTGCTGGGGATAGAAACCAGGGCCGCACTGAGGCTCTGATGAGCTCCACCTGCCCTGTCATACCTGGATGATGGAAGTAAAGCCAGAGACCAGAAATAGCCCATCTAGGGTATTCAAAGTCAACAGGAGAAAGACATAGCTTTTATTTTATTGTTTTTGGGTCACACCTGGCAGCACTCAGGGGTTACTCCTGGCTCCAAGCTCAGAAATCGATTTTGGCAGGCTCGGGGAACTATATGAGATGCCGGGATTCGGGATTCGAACCGCTGACCTTCTGCCTGCAAGGCAAACATTTTACCTCCATGCTATCTCTCCGACCCCAGATTTTATTTTTTAATTAATTAATATCTTTCTCAGCATGATTACAAACATGTTTGTAATTGGGTTTCAGTTATATAAAAGGACACGCCCTTCACCCGTGCAACATTCCTACCATCAATGCCCCCATTTCCCTCCTTCCCCACCCCCTACTTGTATTCGAGACAGGCATTTTATTTCTCTCATTCACTACCATTGTCATGATAGTTGTCAGTTGTCACTAACTGAACTTTGTGGTAAGCTTTATAAATTTTAATATGAGGCAGTGGGAGCATAATGGGATGTATGAAGGCTGATTTGGTGGCAGGTTTGTTTTGGTTTTGGGCCACACTCAGCAGGAGTTTCTCATAGCTCTCTTCTTAAGAATCACTCCTGTTAGGGCTCAGGACACCGAGGATAGAACCTGGGTAGGCTGCATTCAAGGCTAATGCCCTGCCTGCTGAGCTATCACTATGTCTCCTGATGGTAGAAGGTCTGGTTTAGGCAATGGGCTAGATCCCTCACCTTCAGAGGTGGGTGAAATGTTAGGACACCCCCTGAACCTCCATTATACCCTTTGCTAGGGGCTCTGTTTCTATTTCTGCTGGCTATGAGCTCAGAAATAGCTCCTGGCTTGGGGGACCATATGGGACACTGGAGGATGGAACCACAGTCCGTCCTAGGTCAGCCGTGTGCAAGGCAAATGCCCTACCGCTTGTGCCACTGCTCTAGGCCCCTGTTTCTCTTTCTGGAGGGAATCGGTGGGTGCAGATGACGCAGGGCCTGCTCTCAAGGCCCCAGCTCCCTCGAGGATTTGCGCACTGCTCAGCTTGATGACCTGGAGCAGATCCCTTAACTATCCCATCTTCAGCGTCTGCATTGTAGCAAGATCTAATAATACACGGCAGCTGCCATGAGGATTAGCGGTACCGTTTGCTCAGGCCTGGACACATGGCCATGCACAGTAATGAGGAGCTATTAATATTGTATCGGCTGCGGCTGCCACCACCTCCTCCATTACAGTCCCTGCTTCCAGCACCCTGCCCTTCAGAGGGGCATGATCCTGCCCTGGCCAGGGCTGCAGGACAGAGGGGACTCTTCTTCAGGTCAGAGACTGGGTCCTGTGGCCGAGAACCTCCCTAGGGAGAAGGAAACAGAGCAACGTCTGCAAGCCAATAGCCCACCCGTTTCCCAAAGCATCGACAAGGCGCTGCCAGTGGAGACAGCTGGTCCCGCCCGTCGTCTCTCCCAGGAGCTATTAGCTCGTGTCATGCATCCATTTGCCGTGGAATGGAAGTGTTTTGATTTCTTGGAGAAGCCGGATTTGCTCCCAAATCCTTGCTGCTTTCATCCTTGAACATGAAACGGCCCCGTTCTAATCTCATCTGGAGGGGCGGCAGTTTGGAGGCTTCCATGAAATCTGATCAGCTTTGATGGTGGGGAGGGAGCAAGGCATCCCCCCCCATCGCCCCCTGCTTGGTGCTAATAGTCCCATGCATTATTGAAAAGTTGAACTGCAGGGCCAGACACTGCTGGGGAGCCATCCAGATTGCAGGCTGCTGTGTCAGCTGCTTCCTTCGCTCCTCCGAGATGGAGTTCGGTGGTATAGCAGAGCCCCTAAAAATAGGCAACTGATGGGGTTTGCCCCAGACTCGCTGGAGGGCAGCTGACAGACAAGAGAAGAAGGTGAAAGCTCCCTTTCACCCATGGCTGCTTCTTCGATGCAAATGTCTGAGGAATGAACAGCTGCTCAGGGAGTAGCTTTAGGAAACACATGTTCAATGATACCACTTCCCCAACTAAGCTGGTCATGGGCCAGGACTGGAACTCCACCATGCTCTCTGAGTAGTACCCTGATACCCAAGGTTTGGGGATCCCTGGGTTTCAAGTCAAAGGTTTGCAATTTCAATGTACCTAAGAATTAGCTGCAAACTAGGTTTCCTAGTAGGAAAGTTTCCTATTGGGAAAATAGGTTGGGCAGATTCAACCAATGCATCCATTCTTACTGCTTGAACTGGAGACCATGGTCAAAGCCTCTTTCACTCATGGAAATACTATTGACTGTGTACAATGTACCAGGAGCTAAAGCACACACACACACACACACACACACACACACACACACACACACACACACACACACACACACACACACAGAGTAAGGACAAATGGGACTCACAGCCATGCTCCTTAGCCTTCAGGATGGTTCCCACTGTCCCCTGACTCCTTGGTTTCATTTCCTTACACAGATCAGGGTTGACATGTGTAATTGAATAGAAATTTGGGAAGATGAAGAGAGCAAGATCATAGGGACATTGTCTGACTTCTGCCTGGTTCTCTTGGGTCACTTTCTCTCTGGGGACATACAAGCTATTCAATGAAGAGGCCATCTTGGAGTGAGCTCTCAGTCCAGAGCCCTCCGGAAGCCTGAATAATGACTAGATTGAAACCTTCTGAGGGGTCTTGATCCAGAATCACTCAGGCAAGGGGCCTTTGCATTTCAGGCCAACAGAAACTTTGAGTTGATGCTTGTTGCTTTGATCTGCTAAGTTTAGGGGAAATTTGTTACACGGTAGAGAGCTAATATATTGGTCTTCAGTGAAGAACACAGTTTGGTAGAGAACTGGCTGAAGAGCAAAGAATGACACAAATAGCCCTTCAGCTGCCTCTGTGAAAACTGGTGTCAACGAGTCTGTTAGGAGGAACTGACCTACTTAAAGAGGTCAGGGAAGGCTCCTGAGTGGTGAGGGATGGACAAAATAGCATCCATGCAGCCCAGACTAGGGAAAAAGCTGAGGGAGCACCAAGCAGAGAAACATCCTGAGCCCAGAGCCCAGGCTGGAAGGAAACCAGAGGCTCAAAAAAATATATGGGAGGTGCAGAGAGGGAAAGAACCAGCCAGCTGAGCCTGGAAATGGAGAAGGACATAACAGCCTCCATGCAAGATTGTGGTGTAGAATGAACAAACACATGTTCTGAGCTATGTCTTTGGAGTTTCTTTCAGTTTCCCTGGAGCCTGGTTGAAAGACTTTAGGGTAGATATTGTGTATGGGGAGCCCAGGAGAGTGATAGGTGTATCTAGCACCAATGAGTTAGTGGTCAATGGAGAGGTCGACAGATTGAAAGATACTCATGAGGTTGGATTGAAGGTGTTTGTGATGGTTTGCCAAGAGGTTGTGAGCATGCAGGGAAATAATTTCCAGGTGGAGTTGAATATGGTAAACATCCATGGTTAGTGGTAAACTCTCCATGGTCTAGAGTGTCAGAGAAATACGCTCCAAGGAACTAGGGACTAGGGCGTGTGGATAGGAATGTGACCTGACAACTTGTACAGGAAGTGCCTATTAGGCTTGGGAACTAGATATGTCTGAACCCTTCTTGTGGGATGCTCATGACCTAGCAGAGTTCATGATCCAGTGAGTGATGCAGAAATAGTGAGCAACTAGCCCCGTAGTCTGGGCTTTAGGGGACAGATCTGTAGGACAAGGGCTAAAATAGAGGTCCCATGGAGCAGGGGACTTCTGAGGGGGTCCACAAAGTGGAGACTATCCTCACAGCCATACAATATTATCTGACCTTTCAATTCTCATTCTTTTGAATAATGATGTGAGGCTTCTGGAATCCACAAAGAGGGAATGCAGCCACATATCGAATGCACAAATGGTCTTCTCCTAAATGTGACCTTACATGTGGCATCTAACCTGAAAAACAAGGTAACCCTGCTACCTACTTATTTTTGTCTTAAAAGATAGTCTTTTCTTATTTTTAATTGTTTATTTTTTTGGTTTTTGGGTCACACCCGGTGATGCTCAGGGCTATGCACTCAGAAATCTCTCCTGGTTTGGGGGACCATATGGGATATGGGGTGGGGGTTGATCCTGGATCAGCTGTGTGCAAGGCAAACGTCCTACCGCTGTGCTATTGCTCCAGCCCCAGATAGTCTTTTTCTTATATAAAGATCAATTAGGCAAGTTCCCATATTCCATTGATATTATTCTAGTTGACCAGTTTTTCAGTTTTTCTTTCTGATAGCTCCTTATTAGTACCATTCTGGTTGTTAAAACAATTTTTTTGTTTTGTTTTAGTTTGTTTTGGGGGTCCCAGTGGCAGTGCTCAGAGCTTACTCTTAATTCTGTGCTCAGGGGTCACTCCTGGAGGGACATGAGGGATCAATTGGGATGCCAGGGATCAAACAGGGGTGTGTGTGTGTCAGCAAGCACAATTCCTCTGTACTCTTCCTTAGCCCTTCCAAAGGCCTTGAATGAAAGCCAGTATTGAATATTTGTCAAATGAATAATTGAACATTCCCTAGACCCCAAAGACATGAAGTGAGTTAGTTTTCAGAATCTGAGGACATGTAAGCACCGCTGGGTATGGCCCTAGACCTGGGCAGCATGGTATCCTCTGCTGAGCACTGAACTGTCAGCCTGCCCTGTGCTCCTGAGTACTATCTAGGAACTCTCTCTACCTTCCACAAAAGCATTGAGGTCCTGGCCCCCCAATCTCAGAGCTGATGGAGCAAAGTCCATCCATCTCCCTTATCCCCTGCCTGCATTGCTCTGAGGTCTGAATATTTCTGCCAATCCATCATTTTCTCTGAACTACCCGATGGTAACTAAGCAGAGCAGAACTCTCGCACCCACACACTCCTGCTTTCCCGTGGGCAGCTCACCACACAGCGGCACCACTGGGAGCACGGAGGCTCTGTACAACCAGATGATGCTGCCCACAGCTCCTGGTGGGTATGTCAGAGGCATCCTTGGCTCAGAAGATTCTCACAAGCCTCACCCTCTGCTGATCGCATTTCATACAGGACAGACTATGTGAACAGCCTATGTGAACAGCTCCTAACTTAGTGAATTGCTAAGTGCTCCCAGTGCTCAAAACAGCAGTGCTCAGCTACCAATGGCCTTCCTGAGCTGCTGGGAAGGGCCCATTCTCAGCCCAGTTTAATCTCTGCCTCTACTGTCAGATGCCCAGAAAACTCAATGCCTTTGGGTCAACACTCTTTTGCTTGTGTGTGTGTGTGTGTGTGTGTGTGTGTGTGTGTTTGTGTGTGTGTATGATACCTGGTGATGCTCAAGGTTTACTCCTGAATCTGCACTCAGGGGCCTCTCCTGACAGGCCCAGTGGAACTATACAGGGTGCTGGGGAGCAAACTCAGGCTGACTACTTACTTGCAAGGTACTGTCTCTCTGGCCCCTCTTGCTTTTTAATCTTGTTTTCTGGGGCAAAGGCCCAAAGATTTATTTGACCTATTTCCTTCTTTTCAGAAAATAATTACTCAGTCTTTCCACTATATCTCTTGTTTTTCAGCATTGGGTTAATATTAGTTTATATAAAAATTTGCTATTTCAAGAATAAACTATAAACTTTGAAACTAGGAAGACATGTTTCATTTCAAGTCAATAATATCTGCCCCATAATTTGCACAATGTCAAAGAACACTCATAGGGCTTCTGAACCTTACTCATTCTTCACAAGAGAAGCACAACGGGTTTTTATCAATGACTTTCCTCATTAAAAAACAGAGAGGTCAGCCATCTGCCATCTATATACTTTTAGACACATTAAATGAAATATTGCACAGATATAACAGTGAAACATTTCTCTTTTTGAAAAATACATATGATCACTGATTACAAGGAAAATATATATCCAAGTACAGTGTAATAACTTTACTTCCATAAGAATAGTCTCCTTTTAATTTTTTAAAATTTATTTATTTGGTTTTTTTTTTTTTTTTTTTTTTTTTTGGTTTTTGGGCCACATCCGGCGGTGCTCAGGGGTTTACTCCTGGCTGTCTGCTCAGAAATAGCTCCTGGCAGGCACGGGGGACCATATGGGACACCGGGATTCGAATCAACCACCTTTGGTCCTGGATCGGCTGCTTGCAAGGCAAACGCCGCTGTGCTATCTCTCCGGGCCCTATTTATTTGTTTTTTTTGTTTTGTGTTTGGGTCTTATCTGGAGGTGCTCAGGGGTTACTTCTGACTTTGCACTCCAAAATCACAATGCCTAGGATCAAAACCGGGTTGGCTGTGTGCATGGCAAAAGTCCTACATGCTGTACTATCACTCTGGCCCCATTTTATTTAATCTTTTATAAAAAAAAATCTATAATTTTTGTGAATATTTATGTTGTAAAAGTCTAAGTTGTGATTGTGTTTTCCTGGCTAAATATATAATTAAATTTAAAAAGAATGAGAAACAGAATAAAATGTTGAACTGTCATTTATATATACATATATATATATATATACATTAATACAGGCTTGGTGGACCATATGGGATGCTGAGGATCAAAGCCTTGTCCATCCCTGGTCTGCCACATGCAAATCAAACGCCTTACCGCCATGCTATTGCTCCAGTCCCTCTTTTTTTAAATTACATATATCTATATACACATATCTATATAGATATAGATACAGATATATTTATTTGTTTGGGGGCCATACCCTGTGATTCTCAGGGGTTACTCCTGGTTATACGCTCAGAAATCACTCCTGGCTTGGGGAACTATATGGGACGCCAGGGGATCGAACTGCGGTCCGTCCTAGGCTAGCGCCTGCAAGGCAGATGCCTTACCACTCACACCACCACTCTGGTCCCAATTATTTTTATCACTTTTATTGCCACAAATGTGAATTACAAGCCTTTTACAGTTATATTTAAGGTACATATTGACAGTGAATTAGGGCCATTTCCACCACCAGTGTTGACCTCCCTCTTCCATCGTTCCCAGCATGCCTCCCATACCTCTACCCTTAGCCCCCTGGACTGCTAGTGTAACAAGACCCTTTTGTGTATAGTTTATTACAGTTTGGATCTCTTGATTTTATTATTGTTGACTTTGCTTTGGGTGTTTAGGTCTGACCATTTTTTATTTCCACTCAATGCTTCTGAGACCCCGTGTCATCTTCCCCACTATATCTTAAGAGATCAAATAGTAAGTGACTCCCCCAGCATGATCAAGGTCACTACACTGCCCTGGATGGTTTCAGTGACCTCCAGACAAGGCACCCAGTTTGGGAGTGACTCATCTCTGGTCACCCCGAGTCAGTGGAGAGCATAGAAAAGTTACTGGGGTGGGGGTAGCTCAGCTGTATGATACACAAGGATGCCTTTTGCACCGAGGAAGTCCAGGTTTCTTTCCTGGTCATTGAGATCGTTCATGTTGTCTTCTCCTTGCCAAGTCTTCTCTCCTGACAGACACTCATGCCCAGAACCCACTCTAGGGTGAGTGGATTTAGTGCGAGATAGGGAGTTGTGGGGGTGGTGGTGGGGGTGTTGGAGTCTCTCTCCATGTGTTGAATGTTAACCAAAGAAGGTGTGGTCTCTGATGAAATGACATAAAAGCACAGAAATTAAATCCATAGGTTGATATTGGAAATGCCCAAGACAACACTAACCTGTTTGGTCACAGCAGTTGGATAGAAGAGTACTTTTAGCCTTGATTTTTTTTTGCCTTGTTCTTTCACTTATTTGGTGAGTGTTAATTCAGTATCTGCTCTTGCATTAGGATCTGTGTGGGTGCAGTTTATTCACACACACACACACACACACACACACACACACACACACACTTGTGCATACCTGCAAACACACATTCATAGCACTGTTTCTTTTTCCCCTTTGGGGAAAAAAACAGGAAACCTAACTTCCCAGGAATGCTCAGTAAAAATTTTATGAAGAGGATGAAGGACTAACCAGGGCCCCCCCTTTTTTTTAATCTTTGATTTACTTTTTTTTTTTTTTTTTCAGTTTTTGGGTCACACCCGGCAGCACTCAGGGTTACTCCTGGCCCTATGCTCAGAAATCACTCCTGGAAGGCCTGAGGACCATATGGGATGCTGGGATTTGAACCACCGTCCTGCATGCAAGGCAAATGCCCTACCTCCATGCTATCTCTCCAGTCCCTGATTTACTTTTATTTTTATTTTCATTTTACTTTTTTAAAGTAATATTTTTTTGTTTGTTTTTGGGCCATTCACGGTCATGCTCAGGATTACTCCTGGCTCTGCACTCAGATAACACTCCTGGTTTGCTTGAGGAACCATATGGGATGCCGGGATCTAATCCAGGTTAGCCGTGTGCAAGGGAAAATGCCTTACCCACTGTGCTATAGCTCTGGCCCCTAACATAAAATTTTAATTAAATTACGTGATGTAATTATAAAGTTGTTTATGAGTTTTAGTCATACAATATTCCACACCCATCCCTTCACTAATGTACATTTCCTGCTACCCATGTTCCCAATTTGTTTCTCTCTTTTTTCGCTCACTCTCACCCCTTTTTCCTTTCTAAACACGTGATTTGCAATATTATAAGTGGAGTATCAGGCATATTACTGTATCTTCTTTCAGCACCCAGTTCTTGTCCAGAGTTATCATTCTCAACTATCATTGTCATCATGGTCCCATGTCTGCCCTAACTTCAATCCCCCACCATTTGTAGCACACTTCCTACCATAGAGCAGTCCACCTGGCCCTTATTTCTATTGTCTTTGGGTATTATTACCATACTATCTACTTTTTGTTTGTTTGTTTTTGGTTTTTTGGCCACATCTGGTGACACTCAAGGGTTTCTCTTGGCTATGTGCTCAGAAATTGCTCCTGGCTTGGGGGACCATATGGGACACCAGGGGATCAAACTGCGGTTCGTCCTAGGTTAGCAAGTGCAAGGCAAACACCCTACCACCTGCACCACTGCTCTAGGCCCCAATTACCATACTGTCTTTTGATTTTCTTTTGGGCTACACCTGGCAGTGCTAAGGAATTACTCCTGGCTCTGTGCTCAGGATTTACTTGTGGTGGTGTCCATGGGACCATCTGGGATGCCAGGAATCAAACCCGAGTTGGTTGTGTGTAAGGCAAATGCCCTACCTGCTATGCCATCATTCTAGCCCCATACTATCTTTATATATATATATATATATCAACTGGGACTCATTGAACTTGGATCTCTGCTAACACTGGCTGGAGCTGTGTAGCTTCCCTGAAGTCTAAATTTGGGGCATAAGGAGAAGGGGAGGCTGTGTTTGAAGGTGACTTAAGGGGCAGACCTTGTACACCTTCCCAACACCAAGCCCCTGATGCTCTCTCCTCATTCCACTCCAACCATGGGCAAGTGACTGGTGTGTGGCATAGCTTCAGATGAGTAGTCCTGTCCTGTTGGTCTCTGAGGTCTTCATTACGGAAACCCTTTTCTGCTCAGCCAGCCCATCACAACACATTTGCAAAACAAATCAAGAAGCGCAGAGCCTGGGATGGTCCATGAGCTTTGTGTGTATTTCTCTGGCTCCTGTGGACTTTCCAATTGGAAAGAAGAGGCTTATCTTTCGTGTTTAATTGATTTTAATGCTGCTTCACCAGGCTAGATCAGATCTCAACTCCTCCGAGGCCTCTGGCGAACATGGCCTGCATGTTAATACAAGGGCTGAGAGAAGCTGAGGAGGTGACAGGCTGCTGTGTCCCTGCCAGCCTTCCTCAGTGACCTCAGCCTCCAGGACTGAGCTGCCAGATGGTCCCTGTCTCTGGCTTTCTTGTGTGGTGTAGAGCGGGGCACATGGGGAGGTGAGGGTGAGGGGCAGTTTGACCAATGGAGGAGGAAGAGGAACATTAATGCATAGTGGTCATGAGAGCCTGCAGAGTGGAACCCAAAATTGGTTTAGAACCCTGCTTGCTCACCTCATCCCCTCCTGCAAATTCCTCAACTGGAAAGGCCTCGGGGCCTTAGCAGCTTTGTCCACTGAAGACTCATAGCCACTGACATCAGAATTCTCTTCTCACTTCCTGTGGATTCAAACATGGGGTTGGTTGCTTCTTTATCCAATGCTGTCTTCTGGCACATGGAGGTGGTCACCCCTCCAGGAGTAGCTGAACAAGAGAAGGTGGGTGGGGCCCAGAGATATAGCACAGCAGTGTTTGCCTTGCAAGCAGCCGATCTAGGACCTAAGGTGGTTGGTTCGAATCCCAGTGTCCCATATGGTTCCCCGTGCCTGCCAGGAGCTATTTCTGAGCAGACAGCCAGGAGTAACCCCTGAGCACCGCCGGGTGTGGCCCAAAAACCAAAAACCAAAAAAAAAAAAAAAAACAGAGAGAGAAGGTGGGTGAGCATATACCCAGGGCCCATCTTGGCCTCACATTCAGTATCTTTTTTTTTTTATATAACTTTATTGATTGATTGGTTTTTGGGCCACACCCAGGGGTTACTTCTGGCTCTGCACTCAGAAATCGCCCCTGGCAAGCTGAGGAACCATATGGGATGCAGGGAATTGAACCGAGTCCCTCCTGAGTTGGCTGCATGCAAGGCAAACACCCTACCACTGTGCTATCTCCCCGCAACCCCAATCTAGTATGTTGAATGAATCCTAGGAATTGAGCCTGGTCATTGGTGACAGGCCAGAGAAAGATGAGGCTCCTACAGTGACCCCAGATAGGAAAGGAAATGAAGGATGTTAGACCCTATTTCACATCTACTGGAGAGCTTAGGAGAGAGTTTAGGATTACATGCTGAAGAAGAAACAGCCTGACAGGCTTCATAGATCATTTCCAACCACTGGCTTGTGCTGTTGGAAGGTGGTAGCAATCAGTGAGTTAAGATGGGAAAGATGCTCCTATTCCACAAAGCAAGGGCCCCCTACTGAGTTTCATGACCCATTCTACCTGGTGGTCCTCTTTAGGTCTCTTCCTGATTTCCTACAGGGTCCCCATTAGCTCAGACAGGTGGAGGTGGAGGGGCTGGAGGAGATGGCCTCTGTCTCTCTGTGTCTGAACCTGCACGTATCTACGATTAGAAAGGCCTAGTGCAGACCTCCTCACACTAGTGCCCCAGTGTCCACAGACTCCTTGTGACCCTCTCCTGTGGAGCCCACAACCTGCTAAGCCTCACGTACATGTCACAAGTAGTTGCAGCACATTCCAGATTCTTGGAAACACATTTTCCAATGAATAAGTTCATGAACCACGCGCAAGCTGGAGCGCCCCCTACTTGCAAACTTGTAATTTGATAGATAAGAAATTCCTAGGTCAAAGAGGAAGGATAAGGAGGCCTGAGGTGAGAGAATGAATTTGAGTCTAACAGCGATCCCATTCCGAATGTCAGTGCTTGAGGGCCAGTTCTTTTTTTTTTTTTTAATAATATCTTTATTTAAACACCATTATAAACATGATCGAAGTTGGGTTTCAGTCATAAAAAAAAATCCCCCTTCACCAGTGCAACATTCCCACCACCAATGCCCCCTAACTCCCTCCTCCCCCATCCCCTGCCTGTATTCGAGACACGCATTTCACTTCTCTCACTCATTAACATTGCCATGGTAGTTGTTAGTGTAGTTATTTCTCTAACTGCACTCTTTGTAGTGAGCTTCATATTGTGAACCAGTCCTTCCGGTTCTCATCTCTGGGCATTATTACAATGTCTTTTATTTTTCTTAAAACCCATAGATAAGTGAGACTATTCTGTGTCTCTCTCTCCCTCTGACTTATTTCACTCAGCATAATAGTTTCCATGTTCATCCATGTATAGGAAAATTTCATGACCTCATCTCTCCTGATGGCTGCTTAATTGTGTATATGTACCACAGTTTCTTTAGCCATTCATGTGTTGGAGGGCATCTTGGTTGTTTCCAAAGTCTGGCTATTGTAAATAGCGCTGCAATGAATATAGATGTGAGGAAGGAATATTTGTATTGTATTTTTGTGTTCCTAGTGTATATCTCTAGGAGTGGTATAGCTGGATCATATGGGAGCTATATTTCTAGTTTTTTTGAGGAATCTACATATTGTTTTTCCATAAAGGCTGGACTAGACTGCATTCCACCAGCAGTGAATTGGAGTTCCTTTCCCCCGACATCACCACCAGCATGCATGATTGTTCTTGTTCTTTATGATGTGTGCCAATCTCTGTGGTACAAGATGGTATATCTCATTGTTGTTTTGATTTGTATTTCCCTGATGTAGAGAATTTTTTCATATGCCTTTTGGCCATTTGTGCTTCTTCTTTGAGAAATTATCTGTTCATTGCTTCTCCCCATTTTTTTTATGGGGTTAGATATTTTTTCCTGTTAAGTTCGGTCAGTACCATGTATATCTTCAATATTAGCCCCTTGTCTGATGGGTATTGGGTGAATAGTTTCTCCCATTCTGTGGGTAGCTTTTGTATCCTAGGCACTATTTCTTTTGAGGTGCAGAAGCTTCTCAGCTTAATATATTCTCATCTGTTTATCTCTGTTTCCACAGTGCTGTTTCCTCCTTGAAGATGCCTTTAGTCTCAATGTTATGGAGCGTTTTATCTACGGGTTGTTCAATATATCTTATGGTTTAGGGTCTGATATCAGAGGGCCAGATCTTGAATTCTAATTTCCATCAGTAACAGGAAGAGGATTTGAGAACATGAAGCTTGAAGAGTAGAGTCGAAGAAAGGAGTGCTGAGCAGAGACATCCCAACCTTACAGGAAGCAGGACTCATGTCTGTATATCCTGAACTCAAGAGGAGATGCCAGACCCATATTCAGGCTGTGTGGGATGCTGGGTCCTTGAAAAAGAAAGGCTTGACCAAAGGGTGTGGGCCCTCACTTTGCAAAATGTACAAAAACATGAGTGCCACCCCAGAATGATATTCTAATGTTTAGGTCCCAAGGCGTGCCAATCAGGGACACGGACACACACACACACACACACACACACACACACACACACACACACACACACACACATTCTCATACTGTGCACAGAACCCATGACCACATTCATTACTATCCTGGCAGCCCTGTGAAGCTCAGAAAATGTGAACAGAGTTGGTGTCTGGTCTCCCTGTCCAATAATCCTCCTTACTTAACCCCCAGGTTTCTTTAATTTCTGGGAAGAATCTGGCTGCTTCCCTCAAGCTACCTGCAGCAGCTTCGTCCTCCTGTCTGGCTGGCCACCAGTGTCTATGTCCCAGTTTTCACATTTTCCAATCATGGCACCATCCTGACGAGAGAGGTAGGCAATGGCCTGAACCAAGAAATGCTTGACCTTCCAAAAATATTGCCAGAGAAGCTGCGGCAGATGCTGGGCTGGAGTTACCTGAATCCTTCCTGCAGGGAGATGGCGGCCAGAAAGACAGACCTACATGAGAGAGGCAATTCAAACCAGGACTCTGTGACCGCCAACCCAGGAAGTAGAATCAGGAAGTAGCACTGGATGAACTGAGTGAGATAAGGGGGCCACAAGGCAAAGGTTTTGAGGCAAGAGGGGTTTCTCTCTTGGAGAGCCCACTGGTCATGACAGATGCAGGCATCTGAGGGTAGAGTGGTGGCAGGCATCTGAGGGTAGAGTGGTGGCAGGCCCACTCAGAGCCCAGGAGGGATGTGAGGTGAGGGAGAGGCATGGACATGAGGGGTTCACAGGGGTTCACAGGGTCAAGTCTGTTCTGCTTCAGCACAAGCTGTGCTCAGGACTTGGGGGGGGGTGTCAACAGCCTCAGCACACAGGAGCCCAGCGTACAGGCAGACTGGCCCTTGGTTTTCCTACTTTTTTTTTTTTTTTGCTCAGGGGTTACTTCTGGCTCTTATCTCAAAAATCACTCCTGACAGATTCAGGGGACCATCTGGGATGCCGGGAATTGAACCCGGGTCTGTCCTAGATCGGCCGCATGCAAGGCAAATGCCCTACTGCTGTGCTTTTGCTCTGGCCCCTAGACTGGTCCTTGGAAATCTCTGGGCCTAAGAGCCCCCTCTAATCCCACCTCCTGGTTTTGCTGATGCAGGAACTGCAGCCAAAAAAGGGGGATCCAGGCTGCTGTCCTCCCTCCCTCTGAGCACCTGGACATACTCAGTGTCCCTCAAAGTCCTTCCCAGGTTTTTCAACCTTATCCTTCAGGTGCTGGACTGGCCCCTTTTCCACCCGGCAGCACCCACGAGGCCTGAGCTGATTTCCATAGTTTCCTGAGTACCTGAAGGGACAGGCCAAACCTGGAACACCCTGGAAAGAGCTGAGTGAGAGGGTGAGAGGTATGAAGGGAGAGGGGAGAAAGTGAGGGAGGGAGGAGGGGAGACAGAGGAAGGAAGGAAGGTCCATAAATGGGCCCCAGAATGACAAGAATGCTCCTTAACGCCTCACAAGTATTTGTGGAAGAGTAAAGAGGCGCTGAAAGCCTTTTCCTGATGGCACAGTGTTCCTGTCCCCTCCTCCATCTCCTCTACCCTTCTCTCTCTCTCTCTCTTGCTCACACGCGTTCTTTCTCTCTGTCCCATCTCTGTCCCCATCTTTCTCCTCTCTCTTGCCTCTCTCTGTCCCATCTCTGTCCCCATCTCTCTTTCCTCTCTCATTCTCTCTCTCTGTCCCATCTCTGTCCCCATCTTTCTCTTCTCTCTCTTTCTCTCCCCCATCTCTCCTTTCTCCCCTTCTTCCTTTCTCTTTCTCCCTCTCCCCCCACCTCACACAATTGCACACAAGCATCCTTCTAGAGCACTTGAAGGATTTTGTGGAAATCCTATTTCCTTAGTGGAAATTTCCTTTGTATAGAAAATCCTATACAAGCTCCTCACTTCCAACTACACTCACAGAGTTCTGCTACTCCGCCCTCTAACCAATACACCCCCCCCCCACACACACACACCTCACTCCATATACTCCCACAGATACCCACTGTGCTGGACAGAAGCACCAGGACTGGAGACCCCTTCCCACTCACAGCCGCACTGCACTGGGGAATCTTCTCAACTTCCCACTGCAATTTCAAAAGATGCTGATCTCTGTCAGCTGCATTAATGAATCACAGCCCTGGAGGCGCCAACCTTCCTAAAAATACCCATGCACCCTGAGTGCAGAGAGAGGCTGCGAAGGCCGCCCACCTGTTCTGGCAGCCGCCCTTCCTCTACCTTACCCCAGCACCCTGCTCTCGGTGGTCTATCCCCACCTATCCACCCCCTGCAGCCAGCCACCCTTTCAAGTCACTTCCACTTAGAGTGGGGAATCTGAAGCCCAGAGTAGAAGAGCCAGAGTCTGCCAGAAGGATCTACAGATCCTCCCTCTGTGGTCAGCAACCGGGATGGGGGAGCCGAGAAGAGAGACCAGAGCTGTGCTGGGCCAGGCCAGTCCCTGAATTCTGGTGCAGTGGGACCACAGCCAGCCCCTCAAGCTGGCCAAGTGATGTCTGGGGTAGTGTAGCAGAGACAGGTGGGAATGTAGAGCGGTAGCTGGGTCCATTGGCCCTGGTAACACTGTCTTATCTCTAGATCAGCTTCTGGAGTACAGCCACCAGTGTGATAGAGATAGCAAGGCTGCGCATGAGCGCTTCACAAGGCACAAGGGGTTTCTTTATTGGGGGGCACACCCGGTGATGCTCAGGGGTTACTCCTGGCTATGCGCTCAGAAATCGCTCCTGGCTTGGGGGACCATATGGGATGCTGGGGGATCAAACTGCGGTCTGTCCTAGGCTAGCGCAGGCAAGGCAGATACCTTACCCCTTGTGCCACTGCTCCGGCCCCAAAGGGGCTTCTTGCAGTCCCCTGTCTCCAAGTGTCTTCTCCAAGTGTGGTCCCAGGACCGCACCTCAGCTTGCTCCAGAGCTGAAAG
This sequence comes from Suncus etruscus, assembly GCF_024139225.1. Lineage (NCBI taxonomy): Eukaryota > Metazoa > Chordata > Mammalia > Eulipotyphla > Soricidae > Suncus > Suncus etruscus. The sequence continues at coordinate 85,532,892 of NC_064859.1, forward strand.
GCAGAATCTCCAGCCCCATCTAGTCAGGCTGGGCACAAACCCTCATGGTTCCATTAGAGATTGAGCTGCACTGGATAATGCGATCACGCAAGCCTATCTCTGGGACAGGTGGGTTCCTATGACCAGTGAGATCATACATGCTATGAATGAGCAGAGAATACAGGAGGAACTGTGAAAAAGGAAAATCCACAAAAACCTAACCCCAGTAGCAGAGGAAGTGGATTCATAGAGCAATTGAAGCTGGGGGAAAAATCACAAAGGGGTTTGTTGAGCCTTGCCCCATTCCTCAGTGCAAAGCTGCCCTATAATCTAACATCTGTTCCCCTCCTGCTTTTAGATCCCACCAGGATGGGGTCTGGTGTTCTCAGGCAGTGGGTGAAGGGAGTGCTGGGAATCTCATCCTCAGCACAGACCCCCCTGGCTCACCCTGTCCCCCTCAAAGCTGCTGCTCTCTGTTCCATTAGCCTGGCTCTTTGTTCTTTCTATCTGTGTAGGGAAAGGAGCTTTATGGGTCTTCTTCACCTATTGGGTAGGTTGTTGAAGAGGCCCGCTCAGAGGCAGAAATTGTGCTCACAGATTTTTGTGAGATCCCACTCCATTCCCATCCTCCATTACGCCCAGGGGACCTTTGTTTTTAAGGGGACCCCCAAGGGATCAGTTAAGACAGGCCCCAAAGAAGCTGGCAATCACAGATATTCTCAGGTTCAGATGCTGCCATGGGCACAGCAGCTGAGGACCTGGGTCAGTATCTAGACATCACCCTTTGCCTTTATAGGAGAAACGGAAAGGATGTGGGGCCCCTAATTGAGAAGGCAGATTTGCATTGGGATCCCCAACCTTCTCTGAGCTCTGATATTATATCCTTCTCACTGCCTCTAATTCACATGTTCTAGAGCTCTGGCCTTCCTCCTCTTCCCCTCAGGAGTTATCAACTGTTATAAGTGGTCTTCCTTGCTCTGCTTCTCCAATCTTCTCCACACTCTCACTGAGTTCTGGGAATTCTGCCATGCTATTCCCTTCATGTCTTTCCCTTGTTCCTCTTCAGTAGACCCACTGATGAGTCCGTGGGTGTCTGTGTGTCACCTCCTAATTGAGCCCTCTACCACCATGGCCTTCTCCCAACTACCCTTTAGAAAATGGCAGCAATAAATAGAAAACCCATCCCAGAAAAACCCGCATCACCCAAACCCTTCACCAAGCCTGGTCTGATGCCAGCAGCTGGGTGTGGATGCAGAGTCTCACCACTTTTAAGCACAGAGTGAGAACTTTGCTCAGAGGACCCCCTAGAGGTGTGGCGATCTGATCTTTTCCATAGGCATAAAGGACAGAGCGACATGAAACCCTGGGGACACACAGATTAGGAGGGATCAAGGAGGGAGTGTGTGTGGGGGAAGATAGAGATGAGAAAGATCTTCAGAGCAGTATCAAGTATCTGGACTTGGGGCTGGTGGGTGGCACTAGAGGTAAAGTGTCTGCCTTGCAAGCGCAGCCAAGGAAGGACCTTGGTTCGATACTCCAGGTGTCCCATATGGTCAGGGACAATTTCTGAGCGCTTAGCCAGAAGTAACCCCTGAGCATCAAAGGGGTGTTGGCCCAAAAAAACAAAACAAAACAAAAAAAAGATCTGGACTTGAGCTCACCTAATCTCCATCAGAGCTTCCCATCTTCCCACCCAAACTCTCCCCAAGTCACTTGGGGGCCCCACCTAAAGAGATAGGATTGATACCAATCTGTGTGTGTGTGTCTTGTGGGGGGTGGGGGAGGACTCTGGGCCTTTCTTCATGGATTCCATGTAAGGTGCTGCTTCCTAGAATCTGGGCCAATGTTTAGTGTTACCCAGCCTTGCCTTCAAGCTCCACCCATATTTCAACAGTTCAAATGACCTGACAGGGTGTCTGACTTACCCAAAAGTTAGGGCGGAGTGGGGTGGGTTAGGGGGTGGGGAGCGCACTAACCTCAGGGACCTCAATCCCTCACCCCATCTCATCCCAACTGGTCAGTTGGGCTATGGAAGATGGTGGTAGACTTGCAAAACAAAGGGTCTGCAGTCAGACACTCTACTGTCTGCACAAAGGCCCCTGCTTCCCCACAAGACATAAAGGAACCCCAAGGAATGCCTGGAATGTCTTAGGGCCAGACAATCTCCTGCAGCTGGGGAGAGATTGGCTTTGTGCTCATTTTGCCAGGACGACTCACCCCAGGGAGGAAAGGTCAGTGTGTGACCTTGCCTCCCGCCTGCTCCCAACGTTCCTTCCATCCCTATGCTGGCATGACACTTCGTCATCGACAGCAGCTTTAGGGACAGGAGGTCAGAGGGCCTGGTAGGAGGGCACAGGGCATGCTGGGCCCTGCCTGCCTCAGGGCAGTGACTGATCGGGCACAATGGAAGGAGAAAGGGGGTCCAAGTCCTGCCAAACCCCAAAGCCAGAGAAACATTTCAGTTTGCTGGTGACTCACACTTCCTCAGCAGAAAACATTGTTTTTTCCTTCAAAATCACAGACTTCCACCTCAGACAATAATATGTTCTCAGGAAGTGCCGAGTTTTGTTTTTCCTCCCCAAGTTGCTGGGGCTGGTATTTGTTTTTGAAATGTTGTACTATGGGGGCCTGGCTTCAGCCAGGCTGTCATCTTGTGCTACAGATTAGGGCCATAATCACTCGGCCACTCAGCTCAGTATTAAGTCAGAAGGACAATAAGGGGCCATTTCAGCCTGTGTTTGACCCAACGATCCCTGGTGTTTCCTTAGACTAAAAAGGTGCCTGTGGATCTGAAATTCACCTGCAACCTGAGTTTTATTGACCACCTGGTCCCTAAGTTCAGTGACCCAGGAGGCTGGCCCTGAAGCCCTCATGTGACAGGCCCCTTAGGGAGTGTAGTAGAGGTACAGCTAAACTCCACAAGCCCCTAAATCATGGTCTGTTCCCCTTTGGATTCCCACTGCTCTCTCCCACTTTCCAGAGTGTAAAATAAAAATATAAAGAATCCATGCATTGAATTAGGCTGCCCCAGGCACTGTGTTTCTAATCCCTTAGGCCAATAGTTCCGATGAAGCAGGGTAGGAGCGGAGACAACACAAGCAATGAGGAAAGGATTAACCAGAGTTAGCCTGCTTTTTTCTTCATGGCCTTTCTCTGTGTTATATGTTCATTATGCAGAGCCCAAAGCCAAGCTCTTTTCATTATTACCCAGAACTCCTCCTATGAGGGTGGGAAAAGGTTCTGTAATCCAGGTGGGCTTTTACATACCAAAGAAGAGGTTAGGAAAAAGGAAGTTGGGGAAAACACATTTGTTTAGGCTTTTACCTAGATTCACCTCCATCAGAGAGGTTGACAGGAAACACTGCCCCTTGCCCCCATCCTAGTCCCCATCTCTGGAGCTGAGATCCTGCTTCAGGAGATTTGGTTTGGTTCACTATGACTCCCCACCTGGTCTCCTTCTAAGGGGCTGCTCTCTCCTCCCCTACCTGCACCCCCACCTTTTCCTCCTGTCCACTAATTCTCTCAGGGATCTAGTCTCCCAGCCCTTGTCCCCCAACAGTACATGAAAGGACACTTCCTCTCTCTTCTTTGGGCCCAGCTTGCCATCTTTAGTCAAGACAAGCATTTTTGGCCCCTCAGAGTGAAAAGGTCAAAAAGAGCCAAAAACTGACCCCTGGGGTCACTTGTCTTCAGCCCTTCTCCCCAGAAACCCCTTCCTCCTTGTGTACCCAGACCTGTTCTGCCCTTGTTTCTTATGTGTTTTTCCACTTCTGGGCCTGCACCTCCCTGCTCTAGCCCCCATATCTACTCCCTGGCACTGCCTGAATCTTGAGGTCACCACCCAGGTCCAGACTCCTGGAGCCTGAGGCTGCCCAGCAGCAGCCCCCCTGGTTCGTGTCTTCCTGCCAAACACTCCCCACATTGTTCGCCTTTGTGTCCTTCTTCCTGTGCTGTGCTGCTCAGGCTTTATGGCCCTCATTCTCTCCAGGGGGCTTTTGCCAAACCAGGACTGGCGCCATAAACTGGAAAAACAGGGATTCCCTTCAACCCCTCTGACTGCCTCTAGGCAGGAGGATACTCCTTGCTGGGCCTCCCAGGACTCTTCCTGGCTACCGGACATTGTGAGCTTGTTGTGGCCATATTATTCAGAGCCAGCCTGAAAATATTGAGGGTACCCTTCTCATTCCCCAACTTTTCAGAGACAGCCCTATACCACGGCAATGTTTACTCAAGAATTTACCACCAGGGCCTGGAGCGATAGCACAGCGATAGGGTGTTTGCCTTGCATGCTGCCAAACTGGGATGACCCAGGTTTAATCCCAGCATTCTATATGGTCCCCTGAGCATGCCAGGAACAATTATGAGCACAGAGCCAGGATTAATCACTGTGTGCCGCCTGGTGTGGTACAAAATTAAACAAACAAACCTCCAATGCCAGCAATCCCAGCTCCACTCTCAGGGAATCCAAGTTCAGAGGGCTCTTTTCTTCTTCTGAAGTCAGAGCTGTTAAGTACCAAGGCTGGGAACTTAGTGTCATGTGCTTCACCTCCCTGTCAGAAGTTGAGTTGAGGGGCTGGAGCTGTGGCGCAGTGGTAGGGCATTTGCTTTGCATGCCACAGACCTAGATGGACAGCAGTTTGATCTCCCGGCATCCCGTATGATCCTTCAAGCCAGAAGCAATCGATTTCTGAGCGCAGAGCCAGGAGTAACCCCTGAGCATCACCCAGTGTGGCCCAAAAACCAAAACAAAAAAAAAAAAAAAAAAAGGAAGTTGAGTTGACCTTGAAGTCAATGTATTGGAGAGGTACAGACTGAGTTTGTCTGAGAGGGTTGGCTCAGGCCTGGCTCCAACATCTACTTCATATGGGCTCACTAGTTTTCTTTGACGTCTTTTTTTTTTTTTTTTTGGTTTTTGGGCCACACCCGGTAACGCTCAGGGGTTACTCCTGGCTATGTGCTCAGAAGTTGCTCCTGGCTTGGGGGACCATATGGGACACCGGGGGATCGAACCGTGGTCCGTCCAAGGCTAGCGCAGGCAAGGCAGGCACCTTACCTTTAGCGCCACCGCCCGGCCCCCTCTTTGACGTCTTTATAGCTCAGGGACCCTGACCTCCCTGACCTCCCCACTTGAGATTCTCTCTTTACCAAACTCCAGTCAAATTCTTGCCTGTTTTCATCTCAGCCCCCGCTAGGGCACTTTAAGCAAGAATGCTCCTAGGTCGCTTTTGTTCCAGTGTCCCCAGCCTCACTGTCACTCCAGTCTGATGGGTGTGTTCAGTCTACTTTCACCCCTAGCTAGTGCTGGTCATCTCCAGATTGACCAGGAATACTACTAGGATGGTTCAACCACTTAACTCCATGCACCCCTAAAAAACTCCTATTCACTTTGCACCTACTCACTGCCTGCTCGCTTCCCCATGGCCTTCAAGCTCTAAGCCCCCACTTTTCACTGCGTAGGGAAAAACACATCCAATATCCCCTGCTATTTCTCACTGCAGTGGTCCCATCACCCCTTGTTTCAGTGAAGTCAGCTTACCCTTTGTACACACATTCTAATGATTTATTCTTTAATCCTCTGCTTATCAAAGCCTCTTTACTGTTCCTTGCCATCCCTTAATCAAATTGTGGGACTGCAAGAATTCTGCTTTTGGTCTTGGTGCAATGGTAAGACTTGAAATCCTCCCCTCAACACTCTCCTCTACTCTCCTTTTGTCATTTGGAGTTCTATAAATCACCAGGAGAGATAGCACAATGCCACGAAAAATCCAGACCTTGCCCCAAACCACACTAAACTTTCATTTTGCTTGTCTTTTTTTAGTAGCTCAAAGAACTAAATCAAAAGATCCAAAGCTCTTTGAGCCAGTTTTATTTAAAATAACAACAACAACCAGGATTATTGGGTCAAAAGATAGTTCAGAGGGCTGGAGCAACATGCTTTACTTGTGGGAGGTCAGGGTTTGATCCCTAGCATCACATGGTTCCCTAAGCTTCTCTGGGAGCAACCATTAAGCACAGAACTGGGAGTAGCCCTTGAATACTGCCAGATGTGACCCCAAACAATCAAAAGTCAAGTTGAGTAAACAATTAAATGAAATAACAGAGAGAAGTATCTATGATTAGAAAGGTCTGCAAACATAGCATCAATTATTATGACTTTCACAACGTTCTTTCCTCTTCTTTCCAGCAGAGAACCAGTTCCTAGCCTGCTGACCCAACCCACATGGCCTGTAAGTCTGTGGACAGGACAGTGGCCATCAGTGCTTAGGGAGGGAGCCAAATTCTACCTTTGGCGACTGTGAATGGAAACTTCCCTGGAAATAGGGTCTTTGTAGAGTTAATCAAGGGTCTTGCCCAGCATGCATTAAGGGGATCCTGTAAGTAGAACCCCTCTGAGAGAAGGGAGGGGCCTGGACACACACAGGCAAGAAGGTACATGACAATGGAGACAGAGATGGTGGGATATGGCTACATGCCAAGGATCCTGAATCCAGGGACACTGGGAATGGCTGGAGAAACCACATCCTCCTCCCTGCCCTTCACCCCCAGAGAGCTATGGCCCTGACAGTTGGTTTCAGTCCCTAAGCATCGACAATTGGTATCAGCATTCACATGAATTCAAACATGAGGACAGCCTGGCAGAGGCCCAGTAGCCCTGCCCTTGGTTCAACCCTGCCTGGGTCTGACCAGAAACAGCAACCAGCACGGCTCTGCCCAGTTCTTGCTTCCCGTACTACAAAGAGGAAGATGACCCCACCCCAAGCAGTTCTTCTGTTCTTCTGTTTGGGGGCCACAGAGTTAGATGAGAACATGCCAATAGCTTGTGTGTGTGTGTGTGTGTGTGTGTGTGTGTGTGTGTGTGTGTGTGTGTGTCTGCCTGCTCTGCTGCCAGCCCTGGGCCAAAGATCCAGGATCTGGAGTCCTAAAAAGACAGTTCTTACTTTCTGGCCTTTTTCTAAAAGAAGCACCAGACTTTATTCTTTTTCCAGAGAAATCTCCACTTCCCTTTGGGGCTTCCCACTCCAATTTATGGGGCGGTGGGTCTTCCTATTCTTTGCCTTCTCAGGGAAATCAAGACCCCTAACTCAGTCATTTCTCTCCCGAGTCCCTTACCAGGCCCCCGTAAACTCAGAGTCTCTCTTTTGCAGACTAGAAACCTAAAAGTCAACAGTTCCCTCAAAAGGGTTGTTTGCCTCTGTCCAGAAAAGCTTCTTGGGCCTTTGCTGCTGGTGCTTCAGCACTAACCCCAACTCCATCTGCTGACTCAATCAGGAGCCAATGGGTTTCCCCTTCCTGTTCAGGCTTGAGTTATTTTCCTTGTTTGGGTCTGCAAGGAACAAAAACAAGTCCTTTACTCATAAAGAAACAATTAGCAAGGTTGGGATTCCAGAGAGATGGGGGACAGGCTGTTTATTGGTGAGAACTTCGAAGCCACTGGAGGTTTCTCAGAGGTCTTAGCACAGGTCCAGTGAGGAGACTCAGGGCTCTGGTCAGCCCAGCTGCTGACTGAGGTTTGAGACTGGGAGCAGCAGGAAGATCACTGCCTGAAAAGAAGCTGGGCACTGGGGTCAGAAGTCAGCGAGATCGTGGCCAGGTCCTCCCAGGCATGTTGCCCTCCAACCTCTGGAGAAACTCCCTGTGTGCAGCAGTGCAAATAAGTGCCCCGATTGGGGTCAAAGGGATAGCACAGCAGTAGGACGTTTGTCTTGCACGCAGCTGACCTGGGACAGATCTGTGTTCGATCCCTGGCATCTCATATGATCCCCTGAGACTGCCATAAAGGAGTAACTCATGAGTGCCACCAGATGTGGCTCAACCATTCCTCAAAGTGCCCCAATTCATTGTCCTTCTGTATCTGCTTCTGTCCCCAGATGTGTGTGAGCCACCCAAGAAGCCCCTTGCCAGAGGGACATGCCAGCACACACAGCATCTCATGCAAACTGCCAGGCTTCAGAGACCCATGCCAGCCTGTTAGAATTCCAGGCGTTAAATGGCCCTAATCATACAACAAGCTCTTACTTATCCAGCAATGAGTTTTGGAAATAGATGAGGGTGCAAATGATGATTTGCAAGTCAGCATTTTGTCTTTGCTTTTGGCTACAAACAAAAGCCTGTAAGAAAGATGGGCGGTCGATGGCTAATGCCTGGCTCGCTCCTTCCCACCACTGAGAGCAGGGCCAGGCTCCAGGAGCAGGTTCCAGGAGCTGGCCTGGGAGAGGACTGGAGCAGGCTCTAATTCCAGGCTCCTCAGGAAGGCAAAAGTTGTGTTTGGGGCCTGCCCTAGCCAGTCTATGCTTTGCTTTCATATAGCAGCACTTGAGATTGGGGGACAGGATGGGGAATACGGTCTGGGCCAGGCTAGCTTTTTGGCATTCTCATAGGAAAACCTTCCTTCTCCTGCACTGATCCTGGGTTGAGGAGCTTGAGGGAGTCCAGGAAGATTGTCAGTCCAATCCTGTTCCTGGGTGGAAAAGATGCTGGGTTAGATTTGGATTTGAACTATGTGGCCAACCTATAGTTCTCTCTGATCTATGGCCAAACCATAGACCATACAGTTCAAGTCCTAGCTTTGACTGCTACTGAGTCTAGGACTCTTGGGAAATGATAGTTCTCCAGGATATTCATTTCTCTCTTTCTTTCTTTCTTTCTTTTTCTTTCTTTCTTTCTTTTTTCTTTCTTTTCTTTCTTTCTTTCTTTTCTTTCTTTCTTTCTTTTTTCTTTCTTCTTTCTTTCTTTCTTTCTTTCTTTCTTTCTCTTCTTTCTTTCTTCTCTTTCTTTCTTTCTTTTTCTTCTTCTCTTCTTCTTTCTTTCTTTCTTTTTTTCTTTTTCTTTATTTCTCTTTCTTCTTTCTTTCTTCCTTTCGTCTTCTTTCTTTCTTTCTTCTTCTTTCTTTCTTTTCTTTCTTTCTTTCTTTCTTTCTTTCTTTTTCTCTTCTTTCTTTCTTCTTTCTTTCTTTCTTTCTTTCTTTCTTTCTTTTCTTTCTTTCTTTCTTTCTTTCTTTCTTTCTTCTCTCTCTCTCTTCTCCCCTTCTCTCTTCTCTCTCTCCTCTCTTTCTTTCTTCTTTCTTTCTTTCTTTCTTTCTTTCTTTCTTTCTTTCTTTCTTTCTTTCTTTCTTTCTTTCTTTCTTTCTTTCTTTCTTTCTTTCTCTCTTTCGCTCTTTCTCTTCCTTCCTTCCTTCCTTCCTTCCTTCCTTTCCTTCCCTTCCTCCCTTCCTCCCTTCCTCCCTCCCTCCTTCTTCTTTCTTTCTTTCTTTCTTTCTTTCTTTCTTTCTTTCTTTCTTTCTTTCTTTCTTTCTTTCTTTCTTTCTTTCTTTCCACTTTTTTCTTCCTTCCTTCTTTCTCTTTCTCTCTTCCTTCCTTCCTTCCCTTCCTTCCTCCCTTCCTCCTTCCCTCCCTCCCTCCTTTCTTTCTTTCTTTCTTTCTCTTTTTTTCTTTTTCTTTCTTTCTTTCTTTATTTTTTCTTTCTTCTTTCTTTCTTTCTTTCTCTTTCTTTCTTTCTTTATTTCTTCTTTCTTTCTTTCTTTCTTTCTTCTTTCTTTCTTCTTTCTTTCTTTCTTTTCTTTTCTTTCTTTCTTTCTTTCTTCTTTCTTTCTTTCTTTCTTTTTCTTTTCTTTCTTTCTTTCTTCTTTCTTCTTTCTTTCTTTCTTTCTTTCTTTCTTTCTTTCTTTCTTTCTTTCCTCTTTTCCTTCCTCCCTCCCTCCCTCCCTTCCTCCCTTCCTCCCTTCTTCCCTTCCTTCCTTCCTTCCTTCCTTCCTTCCTTCCTTCCTTCCTTCCTTCCTTCCTTCCTTCCTTCCTTCCTTCCTTCCTTCCTTCCTTCCTTCCTTTCTTCTTCCTTCCTTCCTTCTTCCTCCCTCCCTACCTCTCTCTCCCTCCCTCCCTCCCTTCGCCACATCTAGTGATGCTCAGAGGTTACTCCTGGCTATGTGCTCAGAAATTGCTCCTGGCTTGGGGACCATATGGAAAGCTGGGGATTGAACTGCAGTTCTTCCTAGGTTGGCTCTTGCAAGGCAAATGCCTTATGCTTGCACCACCACTCTGGCCCCTCTTTAAAAAAAACAAACAAACAAACAACCTTTTATTTATTAATTGATTGATTGGGCCACACTCAGAGGTACTCAGGGGCTACTCCTGGCACTGCACTCAGAAATCGCCCCTGCCAGGCTGGGAGACCATATGGGATGCAAGGGAGTTGGACCAGGTCTCTCCAGGGTCCGGGCTGCATGCAAGCAAAGGCCCTATGGCTGTGCTATCTCTCCGGCCCCAGGATACTAATTTCTTATCTCTCCTATGGGGATGCATGTGACTTGCTTTTATTTACTTATTCAGGGGGGTGTTGACCACACCTGGCACTTCTCAGGAACTCTTCCTGACTCTGTGCTCAGGAATGACCCCTTTCAAAATTTTCAGAATCATATATTGGTGATGGAGATGAACCTGGGTTGGCTACATGGCATGCAACACAAAAAATGGTACTACCTGTTCTATGCTTCTGGTCTTATTTGTATAGGGTTATCCTTAGTAGAGTTTTGGGCAACATGGGCCCACTCCTGCCATGCTTTGCCCAGTGATACAGGTCTGTGGTTTGGCATGGAAGGTTGGACCAGTGGTGGTCAAGGACTGCCAGGAATATCCCAGAAGTTTCTTGGGGGGGTCCATACTCAAGGACCTCTCTATGCTAGCCTTGAAACTGTCTTCCAGGCTCCTTGCTTGGGTTTTTGGCTGGGGGTAAAGGAGAAGGTCGCAGGGTTAAAGGTTGTTTTCACTGCACAGAAGGAGCATTTTCCCAGCTCGTTCCCTGTGTGAAAGTGTCTGGACGCCTACAGGAGGAGGTCACAGCTCCTCGTTCCATATTGTTGTGAGTTTGTTTTGGCTTCTCTGAAACTTTTAAAACAATGGGTTCTGTGGAAAGGACTGGTTAGGCAGCCTTCCTTATCCCCATGGGGTGCATTTGCAGAGCTGCAGCTACATTCCAAGGGTACGAAACCTGGCCAGGCAGTGGGCAGCACATCCATGTGGCTCAGCCCTGCTGCCCAGTGAGGCTGCTGGGGGGCACATGAGAACTTGTCCAGAGCATTGGGGCTTATGTTTAAGGCATCTCTGACCACCTTTCTTCCTCCTTCTCCCAGTTATGTCCCTCCAAGATGCAGCACCACCTCTACAAGGTCCCCTCGCCACCTGGTGCCTTAGCTCCCCAGCCACCCTATGACCACTCTCAAGGTCTTCAGCCCCATATTCAGCATCTCAGAGACCTCATTGCTGCACAGATAAGAAGCAAGTTTCTGGATACAGGGAATTGGAAGGGACCCCAAGGCCTACCTCCTCCCTTACTTACTATATGGTGTGCGTGTGTGACCTGTTAGGATTAAACAAAGTGAACTCAAGAAGGAGTTGCTCTTTAAGACATAAATTCTGTGAGGTCTATGGGGCTGAAGTGGTGGCACAAGCTGTAGGGCATCGGCCTTGACCGTGATAACCTAGGATATACCACGGTGTGATCCCCCATTGTCTCATATGGTCCCCCAAGCCAGGAGCAATTTCTGAGCATATAACCAGGAGTAACCCCTGAGCTTCACAGGGTGTGGCCCAACCCCCCTCCCCCCAGAAATCCAAAACTCTATGAGGTCTAGAACCAGTAGCACAGCTCGAGGGCACTTGCCTTGTCTGCAGCCAACCAAGTTTGACCCCATATGGTCCCCCAAGTCTACCAAAAGTGGTCCATGAGCACAGAGCCAGGAGTAGGCACTGGGCTCCAGTAGCTTATGCCCCCATAAAAGGAAATAATCTGTATGAAAAGAGACATCCAGAAGTTTCTGATGGATTGCTTGGGGGTATAGGAGGAGGTAGAGGAGGGGTAAAATTTAACCCATCTTCCTCTATATCTGACATCTCCCCTTATTGGTGGGAAAGGAAATCCCTGACTCCCTCAGGTTCTTCAACAACAGGTGGAATAATTAAATTCATATTAGGTTGATTAGTAGAGTGAAAAAAAAGTAAATTCGATTGTGTGCATTACAGAGAAATCCTACACCAAAATGAGGATTTCCGGTTTTCCGGGGCAAATGGGGGTTTTCTTCCTGGACTATGGGTTAAGCTGGGCCAGGAGAGAGGAGGCATTCCAAGGAGGGAAGAACAAATGTTCTTTCACATGTGTGGGGCCTTCTCTTAGTCATTGGATAAGTAAGTCTCTGGAAGAAAGGTTACTTGGAGTTGAAATGATAATCTGGTAATAGGCCTAATTTTCATTCTTTTAGGAAATTAAAGGAATGATAATGTTTTCTCTTGAGCCTATTGGGCCCCGTTTAACCTAAATTCAAGGTTGCCTCTTGCTATAGGGAATTGTCAGAAGAAAGCCTCTTCTGAGCATCTTGGTGGGTCTCTACCTCATCCTCAGTCTTTGTTCACGTTCCCTTCACTTAAATCCTTCCCATCATTCCTTTTTGGTCCTCAGAGAACCTGCCAGAATACCATCTATTCCAGCCCTCGAGGCCTAGGTTCCCTTGCTTTTCCTGCTTTCAATTCTAAGATCTCCCTAAAAAACTGGCTGATCTAAAGTCGCTCTTCAGCCAAACAGAATTGCTCCAACACCTTCTGGCCAAGGTGACCTCCGTTTTTGTGGGGACAGTGTTCCCTACCTCCAGGAGTTGTGGTTGTGACAGGCCTGGGTCAGCCCCGGGGCTGATGGTGCCTCCAATCCCTGACTTTCTGCAGAGAAGAAGCCCATTATGGGGCCTCATGGGAGGCAAGTCATACCCTATAATCTGAGAGAAATGGAACCCTACCATCACATAAGAGCTACATGATTGCCAGGGAAGCAGAACTTAGTAGCAGAGGGACAATGCAGGCTGAGTTTCTGTTTTGTTGTGGTGGCTTTCTAAGAACCCAAAAACGCCTAGTCATTTCCTTTTTTTGTTTAGTGGGAAAGTAAGTGATGGAAGAGAGAATTCCCACTGATGGATCTTTTCCCAGAGGGGACTTCAATAATGGGTGTTTCCCAGGAATTCCCTGAATTACTCTGCTGGGGATTTACAGTCACTGGACAGTCCCTTACTTAGGGCTCTACTTTTAAATTCTGACAGTGTTAGAGGGAGGCATGGCCCTGCACTCAGCAGCCTCACAACACCAATGCCAGAGGAGATTACTCCCAGCATTCACATTTAGCTAACTATGATCAGGTGTCTGACTAGACTTCTGCACACAATAGGTGCTAATAATTATAGGAACTAGGTTGATACTCCAAAGACCCTGGTTGTGTGGAATAATCAAAGGGAAGGAGCAAAATAATTTGAGGGGGGTGGGAATCATGAAGGTGTTATTGGCCTAAGAGTATGGCCTGGAGGTTCTGAAAAAATGGTCAGGGCCTTAGAATAGGCTGTTTTGGGGATCTAGACAAGCAGGGGAAGAGAAGGAAAAGGTGATAAATAAATGTCAGAAGTGGATACAATATACAGAATTGAGAAATTCAGAGATGAAACTCTCAGCTCACGGACAAATGAATTTGTTGCATGAAACAGAGCAAGGAAAGCCTCTTGACAACAGACTTCCCTGGAAAAACTGTATAGCCACATGTAAATAAATGAAACACATTGTATATAAAAACTCAATCAAAGTGAAGTAAAGATCTCAAAATGAGACCATCAAATACATTAAGGGAAACATAGTGATGTGATTCCACTGGTAAAATACAAAAACCAAAAATAAACAAATGAGACTGAATCGAATTAAAGTGTTTTTGCATGGCAAAAGAAACTCAAATCAAAATAGACATCTTCCTATAAATGTTCTTGCATGCACCATGAACAAGATACACCAAGACGCATAAAGCACTAATAAAACTCAACAAAAAAACACCCAATAATTCCATCAAAAATGGGGGAGATCAGGGCCAGAGAGATAACATGGAGGGTAAGGGCGTTTGCCTTGCGTGTAGAAGGTCGGTGGTTCGAATCCCCGGCATCCCATATGGTCCCCTGGAGCCTGCCAGGAGCGATTTTTGAGCATAGAGCCAGGAGGTAACCCCTGAGCGCTGCTGGATGTGACCCAAAAACCAAAAAAAAAAAAAGAGGGGGATGAGATGATGCAACAGTTTTCTCAAAGGAGACAAGCAGATGGTTAGCAGACTTACGAAAATGGGTCCATTATTACTCCTTCTCAGGGAAATACAATAAAAGTAACAAAAATATAATTTCAAATCAGGGAGAAAGAGATATCTATATTTTAAAAAATATGGTGGGGACTATGGTGAAAAAGAAATCCTCTTTCACTCTTGGTCGAAATGTTGAGTGGTTTCAAACTCTATGGAAAACAGTTTTGAAAATTTCTCAAAAAAAAGTGAGACTAGAGGTTCCATATGGCCCATTGATTCCACTTTTGCACCTATTGCCCAAACACAAAGCTTTAATTCTTTCAAATAAGACAGAAGTAATATATCGAGAAAAATATAAGCACATCTACTGATATCACAGACTTAATATGACAGGCAGCTTATGGCAACAATCCAATTATCCAACTACCAATGAAGGGATAGAGAAGTTATTGTATAGAGACACAATGAGATACTGTGCAGCCAGAAGGAAAGATGAAAACATTGCAATTTGCTGCAATGCATGGAACTGGAAGGGCACCATGTTAAGGAAAGTTAGTCAGAGGGAAAAAGGGCCAATACTGCACCATGTCACTCAAGTGTTTACAGAGAAAACGAAACAATGGAAACAACAGCATTGAGTGATTATACATATCTTGGTTCTAGATTACAGATTAACAGCAAGAGGAAGGAAGGCGGGGGAATGAAAAAGAAAACTGGAAGAAAAATAAGGGTTGTGGTGCAGAGTAATGGCACTTCAATGGTGATGAAGAGAGTAACTGCATCAAAAGCACAGGCATTGGGGCTGGAGAGATAACACAGTGGTAGGACCATTTGCCCTGCATGCAGTCAATCCAGGACAGGATAGTGGTTCGAATCCAGGCATCCCATATTGTCCCCTGTGCCTGTCAGGAGTGGATTTCTGAGTGCAGAGCCAGGAGTAACCCCTGAGCACTGCTGCCAGGTGTGACCCAGAAACAACCACAAAAAAACACATTAAAAAAACAACCCACCGGGTCCGGAGAGATAGCACAGCTGCATTTGCCTTGCAAGCAGCCAATCCAGGACCAAAGGTGGTTGGTTCGAATCCCGGTGTCCCATATGGTCCCCCGTGCCTGCCAGGAGCTATTTCTGAGCAGACAGCCAGGAGTAACCCTTGAGCATCGCCGGGTGTGGCCCAAAAAACAAACAAACAAACAAAAAAAAACCCCAAAAAACAACCACAGGCAATTAAACAAAACCAAAATATTTTGTATTATAAACATAGTACCCAAAATATGGGGGGCGGTTGGGGTCAGACGCAGAAGTGCTCAAGGCTTATTCCTGGCTTTGTGCTCAGGAAGCACTTCTGGTGGTGCTCAGAGAACCATACTTGGTGCAGGAATCAAATCCTGGACAACTATGTTCAAGGCATGCTCCATGCCTGCTATACTATCTAGCCAGTGCCTACTATATATATATGTTTTTGAAAACCTGCAGGCTTGGCCTTCATATATGAGACTGAGTATTATCTTTTATTTGGGGGGTATCTTCTCCTCCCCCCCCCCAACTGTGTTATCTGGGATTTCCTTTGAACCATGTTCCTTTTCATGTCCCACTTCACCAGAGACAGTGATTTTCATTTCATTTCATTTTATTTATCTTATTTTATTTTATTTTTGGTTTTTGGGTCTCACCTGGTGACGCTCAGGGGTTACTCCTGGCTATCAGCTCAGAAATCGCTCCTGGAGAGGGGACCATATGGGATGCTAGGGATTGAATTTAGGTCTATCCTGGGTCAGCTTCGTGCAAGGCAAATGCCCCTACAGCTGTGCTATCGCTCTGGCCCTCGAGACAGTGATTTTAATACAACTTCTGCCACCTTGGGCTTCGAGCATAGGGAAGTAAAGAACCTCCAAAAGCATGGTACTCATGGAAGTGCTTTTCTGTGGCATGGGAGCAGACTGGGAGGTGGAGACTAGGGGAGGAGATTCAGAGATAGGTTGAGTCCTGGTTTTAAAGTCCAAGGTAACAAGCTTCCTGTTTTGCAGGGTTTGGAGGGTGCAATGGGACAACTATACTTCTCTTTCAGTCACCACTTCTCAAGCCAGTAGGAGAAGGTGTATGGTTTTATTCTCAACCTCAGCTGGTCCCAGTGTTGGGGTCTGGCCAGAAAGTGCCTTCCGGAGGAAGGGGGATTCCGGTGGTTTGATTCATTTTCCACCCCTTAAAAAGATTCTCATTGACCCTGGCTCTGGTTGGCCTCTCCCTTCAATAGCCTCCACTGTGACTCTTGGGCTACCTTCCCAGTTGGCTGTTTTTGTGGTCAGAGGTGACCGTGAACTTGTGAAAGCCACCCACAGCCACGTGTCCAGTTTCTCACTGTCATCACCCAGGCTGGGGGCCTCAAACTCAAGGCCGAGTCATTTCCCTTGGGGTTACATGTTGATCCCTTGAAGAAATTCAGGTGCCATTCAGAAGAGGGCAGGTGGGCAGCGGAAATGGCTTCTTCCTGGTGTCTGGCTCCTACCTGAGGCTGCTCAGTTACCCCCAGCTGCCTTTGAGGTAGGACAGTGTAGTCTGAATAGGAGGATCTTGGGTCTCTGTGGTCTCTAGGGTCCAGCCAGGACTCCTTATGCCTCTACCCTGGACCCCAGATTCTCAAACCTTCCATGCTGGCAGTGTTTATGTCCTCTGGCCATTCACTTGCCTTGGTAACCAGCCAGTTAGAGACTGCAAAAGTTCCAAAGCTCCAACCAATCAACCAATCAGGGTGGTTTCTTCCCCCCATCCCCTTCCCTCCACCTTCTCCACACCCCAGACTCTGGCTAATGAGTCTGCCTTAAACACCGCCCCCCCAATCAGGGAATTTCCACAGAACAAGTCCAGACCACTAGCTTTTGGGGAAAGAGCCCAAACAAGGGCTGGGGTGCAGCTTTGAGTGCCAGAGACCCAGGCTTGACCCCGGCACCACATGCCCCACCTCCCCTGTACCCAGCAATGCATAAAGCTTGGGTATTGCTTCACAGCAGCCTTGGAGACAGCCCTCCTCTCCCATTCTACAGAAAGAGACTGAAACTGAGAGAGAAAATATAACTCACTCAAGGGCCCACAGATACAAAGTGTGTTGTTCATAGGACTCTGATACCGAAGCTCTTATCAGAGTAGTTGCTAAAAGACCCCAAACAGCAGATATTCAGGTCCCAAGTATTGCAACAAACAGCCTCAGGGCCGTTTCTGAAATTCCTGTGAAATGCTGCCTAGAGGAGGCCCCCCACCCTAGTCTCCTTTCCAAGACTCACAGGCTAAGCCGGGTTTGGCATCGCCCTACCCCAGGCCAGCTCCATCCTTGGCATCTTGCCAGTCTAGGTCATCCATCCCCAGGAAGCTGCTAAAACATTTATCTGGGGGTTCCCTAGAGACGAGGAAACTCCAGAGGACACAGCTGAGACCCAGCAGCCACATGCAGGCTCCGTGGGGTCCGGTGTCCATGGAGATCTAAGTGGGTTTCCCTGCACCCGCCCCCCCCTACCTCCGCCTCCAGGAAGCCCGTCAAGGCCAGGGGCTGTGGATGGGGTGTGAGTGGGCGGCCAGCTTCCCGGGGCTGTCCAGTGACAGGGCTTCCCCAGAGCCCCGATGAGATCATCTGCCGCCTCAGGCTGTCAGATCTCAGGCACAACAAAGCAACCCGGAGAGATCCTGCATGACTCATCAGAGGGCCAGGCCTGGGGGCTTCCGGCCAGCCAGGAGAAAGCTAACACAGAGTTCATTGTCTGTCCCCCACCCCCCTGTGGGGTGCTGCAGGCTCAATGGGGTCACTTGTGCTTGTAACGGTCCTTCTTCGGAAGTGGCAGTGGGGGCCAGAGGCCAGCCTGTGTCTCTACGTTGGGAAAGCAAAAATCAATATCCAGTTCTCTATCTATAAATCTTATAGACATTCCTCCAAGAAGGGCTTCGGGACTTGGCTGGGAGGAAGCTGATCTCCAGGCTTTTAAAAGCATGGAAGTAGGGGCTGGATAGCTGACACAAAGGGCTGAAGCAGGAATGTTCTCTGGCATTGCACAGCACCGAAGCATCATGGGAATAGCCCTGGTGGGGCAGGGGACCCAGGGATTTGTATAATAGTATTGTACAGCAGGTAAGGCTTTTCTTGCACAGGACCAACCAGGATTTGATACCAGGCATCCCATAGGATCCTCCAAGCACCAGAAGGAGTAATTGTTGAGGTCAGAGCTAGGAGTAGCCTTGACTATCACTGGGTGTGGCTCAAAAAACAAAACAAATTTTTAATTCAAAAAGGAGTGTACAGACAGAAGAGACAGCTAGGGATCCGTGCTATTTCTGTCAAGGCAGAACCCCTGCCTCTGTGTATCCCTGTTCTCCACTGCACACAATGATGTGCTGAGATATACATGAGGGTCTGGCACAAAAACACTGTGCCCAAAGTCACAGAGAGTGGGCAGAGTCAGAGCATAAGCAGAGGAAGACAGAGTGGATGATCTCTGGATTTGGACCAAAGAGGGGATTTGGAAACCTCAAGAGGAAAAAGGAAAAATCATCAGTTCTTGAAAGGAATCAGCAAATAAGAAACAAAAGTTCATGGGCGGGAGAAATAGCATAGTGGTAGGGTGTTTGCCTTGCATGTGGCTGACCCAGGAGGGATCTGCTTTGATTCCTGGTATCCCATATGGCCCCCCATTCTGCCAGGAACAATTTCTGAGTGCAGAGCCAGGAGTAACTCCTGAACACCACTGGGTGTAGCCCCAAAAATCAATCAATAAAGTTTAAAATTTTTTTTTCACAGAATGGGGTCCTGGAGAGATGGTGAACATCTTAAGGCAATGTCCAAATCTCAAGTATTGCTTTGCACAACAAGATCCACCCTGGTTCAATCCCTGGCAGTGCACATGGGTCCCCTGAACATCTGGAATGACCCCTGAATGCAGGAGTAAGTCCAGACTGAGCACAGAAGCTGTGACCCAAATCCCCACTACTGACCCCGAAAGTTAGCAGAGCAGGAGAGCCAAGGGTGAACAAGTTTCCAAAGAGACCGTTGCTCTCAGTAGACATGGAGGGTCACACGTTCCAGCCCGGAGCTGCTCCTTTCACACACAAGAGGAGAGAGAACAAGAGGGCCAATGGCCAGGGCTAGTCAGGCTGTGGGGAAAAGGTTGTCCCAGCATTGCTAGAGTATAGGCAGGCAAGAGAGAAGCAGCCTGATTGATGTTCTGAGCAATCACAGACCCTGCAGGCCAATTCTGCTCTTTGAGCTCCTACCAGAGTTATGGGACCAGCCCCCCACACCCACCTTTGCATCCTCAAGAATCAGATAAATCTCTCACATAGATGCTGGCTCTGTGCGACTTCCCCAGCACACAACCTCCTTTACACACACCTGGAAGCCAGACCTGCAGAGGGTCCTCACCTAGAGGGCCCTGGAACTCACCCACTATTTGGGTACTGGCTCACTTGAATCCTCTGGAAGCCTTAGAACCAAAGCTCTGGCCAGAAATGACCCTTTGCCACATTTGCTCCCTATTGTGACACCGAGATTACTGCAAATTGAACCATGGGCCTGAAACAACAGGCCTTCAAGCATCTTCTGTTGCCAGGAGGCTGATCTGACTGAGTTGGAGCCTGGCTCAGGGTCTTCAAAGTCTAGGATCAAAGGGAAGCTGAGACTCTGAGGGCAGGGGGTGAAAGTGCTGGCATATTCATGTCCAGCCCTGCAAGGGTGAGTAGAGACCCACTCACCACACACACACACACACACACACACACACACACACACACACACACACACACACACACACACACACACACACACACACACAACACACACAACACACACACAGGCAGGCGCATAGTTGACTGCTGGCTGGAAGTCACCCCCAAATCCTGGTGGCTTCTGTGGTTTCTTGCCAGGTCAGCATCTTGGCCCCAGGGCCTTACTCCATGGTGCTGGCAGGGAGATGCTCTGAACCTCCTGTGAGGGTCCTAATGAAAGCAACTGCCCCTTCCCCAGTACATTAGAGCTCTGGGCTCTGAAAACACCCACAAAATCCCAGGTTCTATGAGCTGGAACTAAGTCACAGTTTACTAGCTCTCCTGGGAAAAGACTTTGATCACTTGATGCGAAGCTTTGAGGACCCTGAAAAATCTGTCTCCTTCTCTGGCCAACTTCTCTCCCTGTCCAGTGAGGAGAGCTGAAGCCACAAGCAGCACAGAAACAGCCCCCCCCCCCCAGGACATTCTGTGCTCCCACTTCTGGGGGCCGGAGGAGAACCAGGCTCTGACGTGGAAGGAGAGCCCATCTGGAGTGTCTATGAGCTGCTCCACTCAGGTGCAGGAGGTGAAGCTGGAGGGGTGTGGGGGAGACCCAGGGGCAGCATGAATATATGAGCATGAAGTCGGGGTAGCAGCTGGGTAGAACAGCTCTCACCTCGGTGGTTGTCTTGGGAGTGGGTCAGCCCTGGGATTTCCCCACTTTTCCACATTTGGTGTCTTGGTGCACAGTATGGGGTTTCATGAAGACTTTTGCTCCCTGGATCAATGGGTTCCTTGGCACCCTTTAAGCCATTTGATGGGGTGGGGTGGACTTTCTTATTTGAGGGAGGGGGACTGGTGGTTCTTCTTAGGTGCTTCTGAGGCAGACCAAGGCTACTCTCCGCTTTTCTCATCCACCTAGGCTAGATGATCCATGCCAGGGCTCCAGGTCACTGGAGCTGCTCAAGATCTTCAGTGCAGGGGACCACCAGGACCACCCCAGCAGCACTTAAGGGTCTCCACTATGCAACAGGGGGCCATGAGGTGCTGAAATTCCAGTCAGGATTGGGTCACACAAGGTCTTATGCCCCAACTCTGGGCTCTGGGCTTCCATGACTGTAAGTTAGTGACTCAGCAAGTGCATGGACTCCTTGGAGTGTCCCAGGGAAACTGAGCCAGTGGGATCTGAGCAGCCCAAAGGTGTTCCCACCTGTTGCTGACACTTGAAAAGCAGGAGAGACAGGTAGTCTGGTATGAACAGCAAAAGCTAGGCTGCACTCTGGGCCCTGGACTGAACCATCATATGTCCCTGTCATAATTCAGGGTGAGGGGGAGCCCTGCTCCTGTCTCCACCCTCCACTGGCTTAGCCTGGCACCTCAGTGATCTGGGCCTGGATCTTAATATGGCTCCTCAAGCACACTTTGCCCTCATGCCCCGTCTGGAGGTCTGACGGGAGGAGCAGAGGGGAGGCTTGACAGGCTGATTCCCTTAGAGACAGTCCAGACCCCTGACTCAGCCTCTCACTGGCTTGCAGAAGGATGGGGCCCTCCGGAGCTGCCCACCTTGGAATGAGGAATTTGCCTCTAGAGTGGGGGGATCCAATTGCACATTCCTGAGCCCTGAGTCATGCTGGTCCCTGTGGCCTCAGGAATGTGTTTATGCTGAGGTGGGGGAACAGAGGGGGCTGCAGGAAGCAGAAGTCAGAGGGGGGCTGTGTGCACCAGATGTTTGTTCACGCTCTGTCTAGGGTGAGTGAGGGAAGAGGAGGTCTCTCAGAGTGAGGGAGACACGTTTGTGACCTCTGGAGGTGCATGAGGGCCCCAGAGGACATGAGGAGGGGAGAGAGCCAGAGTCTGGGAAAGCTGCTGACTTGTGCTAGTTTGGAGTGCCCAGGGGGGCCAGAGTCAGACCTGTACAGATCCAGACAAGGTTGCTGAGGGCAGGGAGAGACCCTGATTGCTCCTGGCTCCTCTCAGAGTTGCAGAGACATCTCAGAGATGACTGGTCTCTCATTGTTCTCACACCCCAGGGTGCCCTATGGCTGGTAGATGACCCTTCCGGTCTCCAACATGGGCCTGTCAGTAGAACAAAGGCCCAATGCCTCTGAGAACACTGCCCAGAGACCCTTACTTAGTATAGGGAACGGTATGAACCCTGAGTTGTTCTGGATAGCTGGATAATGAACAATTGTTCTTCTATTCACTCTCATTAGTGTACTGGTCTAAAAGATGCCTAGATATTCTAAGTAAGATAGCAGGCGCCATCTTGTTTAACCTCTGTAACTGACCACCAAAGAGGACCGCTATTAAGAACCACATATTACAATGAAGAAATTAGAAACTGAATTTTAGTGAAGAAAATACATCCAATGTCACACAGTCAGAAATGTGAAATCCCAGGTAGGACACTTACCTTGCACATCCTGGTTAATCCCTGGAACCTCATATGGTCTTTCCAAGTCCTGCCAGAAATGATCCTTGAATTCAGAGCCAGGAGTAAGGTCTGAACAACATTTGTTGTAGTAATAATAATAATAGTAAGAAGAAGAGGAGGAGGAGGAGGAAGAAGAAGAGAAAGAAAAGGAAGAAAAATAAAAGGAGAAGGAGGAGAAGAAATGGAAGAAGAGCAAGAGAGAAGGAGGGAGAGAAGGAGGGAAGAAGAAGAAGAAGAAGAAGAAGAAGAAGAAGAAGAAGCAGAAATAATAATAATAATAATAATAATAATAATAATAATAATAATAATGTGTATAAGGAGAAAAAGATGTTCCTTAAGTTTGGACTCTTGGCCTCAAAACACAGTGGCAGCAGCACCAAACTCCTCTCCTGAAATCCTTTCCAACTTTAAAGAATTGGGGCTCTACTACCTCTAACTCAAGAGAAACAGCCCTTAAAGTTCGGGGGCTCTCCCAACTTTTCTCCCAGCCCCATCCATTGGCTGTCTTTGCTTAGCAGGGAGAGAAGGTCTCCCCAAGACTGGCTCAACAGAGGCCACCTCATTATCATCAGAGGGACAAGTGTCATTGTGCCTACTGGATACCAGGTTTGGTGAGTCTAGGCATCCCAGTTTTCACACTAATCCTGCAAGATTGTGGTCCTCTTTCTGCTGGAAGGAAAGACCCCTTGGAAACTTTCCCCAAGGTCATACACTTCGAAGCAGGCAAAGGAGGGAAAGATAGAATGTAGGAATCCTACCTTGGTGCCAGGCTATGCTCTCCCCAGCACCATGAAGGGGGTGAAAGGCAAAAAGCCAAATCATGCTAAGGTCAACCCCTCTCTGACCCCATTTAAATGTTCTGAGCATTCTAGACGCCATATATCCAGTACCATCTCACTAAAGGTGACAGAAATTAGGCCTTTGAGTGGTTTGGTGTCCTGCCCATAGTTGGGCCTCATAATGCAGATGTACCCCATTTAATAAATTTCTGCAAGGCAATTTTATTCATAGGGGAGGGAGCAAGAAAGGCCAGTTGTCCTTGGGAACTAAGTGTGACCTTGAAGGTGAGCCCTTTCTGAAGTCCCATACACCTCCAATTCTCTATGGGGGAGATTACCTAGTCCCAAGAGCCTCTTCACTCTATATTGTGCTGGCCTCTGGGGAGGACACAATAAAAGCAAGTACATTCCAGATGCTCCAGGGAACACGGGATTGGGGAAAAGGATGTTTGTTCCAAGTGCACCAAAAATAGAGAAGCAAGAAGAGGAAGAGGCGACCTTCTGACCCAATTCAAAAGCTATTTCCCGAGAAGGACTTTCTAAGTCATGAACAATGTCACAAAAGCCACTGGCTTGGTTGTCATAAACATTGAGACTCTGGTACCTTAACAGCCATAAAAAAATGGCAGATAAAAGTAAACAACCCACAAGTGAACTACAGCTGTGACAATCACTGTAACTAATACATAGGATGCTCGTATAAAATGAGTTGGTCATGAATTCTCCAAAACCTTGTTAGAAAAAAAATGAAAAAGGAAAGCAGTTATTTAACCCCCTTTGCCCCCAATTTAAAATGAATTAGGAATTGTGAATGTTTTGATGGTACTTTTATAGAAGCTATAAAACCTAAGCTCTCATTGTAGCCTTTCAGCCATAAGGATTTGCAAGACTGGGGTCACCACTGATCAGCATAGACCCCTGATGTCAGTCTCTCAGCCTGAGGACCATTAAGTGTCAGATAAATCAAAGCTGTTTATTCTGGAAGTAGATATATGGAAAATTCAACTCAACCACTATATACAAGAGAAGTCAATATAGGAATATTGAATAGTAAGAAATAGAAGGCCAGATATCCTGAGTAGGTGAATAATTAGATATTTTACAAAACAGTACTTTGATTAAACAACCATTGAAAGAGTGTGTTTGAAGAATATTTGTGTAAAAGAAAAGGGACTCTAAAATAGTAAGTGAACAACGTAGGTTAGAAAGTCATTCTATGATTCCAAATTAAAATAAATCCTTCTATGACTGGGTTTTTGAGACCATGACAAATGGCACCAGGTCTATCTATGGGGACCCAGTGGACCCTACTGCTCCTGTCTCTCCTTGAGTCAACTCATTGTCACCTGGATGGGGTCTACTGAGCTGAGATGTGGATTCCTCGGTCCACTGTGGCCATTCCTCAGAATTATGGGAAGTGTCCCCACCTACTCACTCCACCTGAACACAGTGACTTGTGGGCAAAGCAAGACTCCAGCTCTCTTTCTCCTCTGGACATGAACCTGTCTGACCTTCTGGGCCATAGCAGGCCAGGTCAGCCTTTCATCACCACAAGGTCCTAGTGAGACTCAAGCTTTCAGGCAGGTCTCAGGCTGCTCTGTAGGAATCTTCTTCCTCCTCCTGGAACTTGGGCTTCTGGGGGTAGATAGACCCAACAGTGAATCCATGAACTGGGCCTTGGGTCTTTTGCTTTTCTGTGGCTTGCAGATGACCCAGGGGCTGCCTTTTGTTCATGCAAAGAGTTACCAGGGTCTTTTCTGTTCTCCTTGATCTTGACACTCCCTAAATTTCTCTCTAGATTACCATAAACTTGGGGGTTGGGAAGGCCTGTGAGCCTGCTTGGCTCTGCCCACCTCCATTCCTCGGAGCTGCAGTATCTGACTTAATGTCCCTCCTGTGGTCTTTTCCACCCGCAGGTCATATCATTCACAGGGCTGGACTGGTGGGGTGATAGATTGAAGCAGATGAGGGTGTCTTGATCACCGCCTGAACACCTGGATGCTGGCATCGAGTTTGGGCTTTCTCTGATCCCAGCTTTGGTCATTTGTAACAGGGACACTATCTCACTCTGTGGGATCAAGACTAACAGGGATGAAGCTACTGGACTCAGGCAAAAATGAGGCTGTCCCTGGGCCCCTCCCCATCTTCCTATTACACCACAAAGCCCTCCATGCTGACACGTCTTGGAGAAAGTGACATTTGCAAAGTAAGGGAGCTCCTGAGAGAGGTGCTCAAGGCCAGTGTCCAGGGAGGGGCCAGGGCAGGGCAGGGCAGCAGGGTTCTGAGAGCCCCCAACTGCTTGCATCACCAGGGAGGCAAGATCGAAGGCTGCCAAGACATCAGGAACAGATAGTTCCTACATAGGAGCCAGCATTAGCAGGCCTTGTCATCCCCACTGACCTCTTGCCCTCTTTAGGTTTCTCAAAATCATAACCTCATCTGGTTGTAAGCTGCCACCAAGCCACAGAAAGTGCTACTGATTCCAGAGAATGACAATGACAACTGTTCAGAACAGGGGAGAACCAATGCTTCAAGGCTGCTCAGGGGTCTTCAGGCAGGGGTATGTGCTGTCAGACCTCTGCCCTGGCTGCCCACCTGGCTGGACATCCTTATTCTAGCCTTTTGAAAACCCGAGTCATCTATCTTGTCTAAGTTTCTGGGGGCAAGGATGTAAGGGTGTGGATCCTGGGGTCTTTCAACATCATCTCCCTTAGACACTGCCTGCAAGGCTTGAGGAAAGAATCCTTCTTGCCATTACTTGAGTCCTGATGTCCTTGGCTTGTGGACACGTCACTCCAATCTGCTTGTGACATCCATGGTCCTCCACAAGTTTAATAGGTTTACAGATACCTGGTTAATCCAGAATGATCTTGTCTCAAGATCAACAAAGATTACCCCAATAAGGTTACAATCCCATGGCCTGGGGGATGATGCTGTAGATCTTTTCTTGGAGGGAGGGGCACAATTAGACATGTCATTCATTGCACATCCTGAGACTTTTCACTGATCCATGAGGCCTCATAGGATGGCTCCTACCCTGCCTGCACGCCTCTCCCCTTTCCCGAGGACCCCCAAACCTCATCTGGCTTCTCTCTTTCCTCTGACATAGCAGGCAGTTGTCTGGTGTGTGTGTGTGTGTGTGTGTGTGTGTGTGTGTGTGCGCGTGTGCGTGTGCACGCACATGTTGTGTGTAGGTGCTGATTTCTCTGCCCAGAGACCCACACAACTTCCCCCACATTTCCTGTAGATTTAGTTCTCTGTTACCTGCCTGACCCCCCTTGTCTAAACCTGCCCTTTATCTCTTGCTTTGCATTGTCTCAGCAACTTCTCATCACTGGACATATGCTTTACTCATTAGTTATCTGTCTACTTTCTGCTGGAAGATGGGAGTGTTTTCAGTTTGGTTCACAACAGAGCTATCTCTGGCACAAGACAGCCTTGGTTGCCTGTATGCATGAATAAATGAGTGAATGAATGGAAACATGACAGCCTGGGTCACCCTCTGACAACATTGGGCCCAGCTTCTGGGAACTGTTGGATTCTCAAGCAGAAGTCAGCAGTGTGCCTCTGTGTGTCCTTGTTGAGTATAGGGAGGGCCTTGTTGGTTTAAAATACACCTGCAGGATAGTTGTAGGTCCTGAACCCCTCTCTCCTGTCCCTGGCCTGGCTCACACTCCAGGAATATTTACTCCAGTGTGAATGGCACTGAAAGGTACACATGGGCTGGCTTTGGGGTCCTGCAATATGGTAAGGGACATCCTGCCCCCTGCGACACAGCCTCATGGGTTTTCTTTTCGGGGGGGGGGTGCACATCCATTGATGCTCAGGAGTTACTCCTGGCTATGTGCTCAGAAATTGATCCTGGCTTGGGGGGACTATATGAGACGCGGAGGGATCGAACTGCAGTCTGTCCTAGGCTAGGGCTTGCAAGGCAGACATCTCCAGCCCCACAGCCTCATGTTTGATTGGTATCTCTGAGTAGTTCCAGCAGAATCTCAGTTTAAAAGGTGAAGTATGGCCCATTGCAGGGAAGCTGAGCCTGCTACAGAATGTACACTATGTCCTGTCCCAGCTTCATCCACAGCAGACTGTGGGACTTCTTATGCTAGCCTTTATTTTGTTCCTGTCTAAGTCTCAGTATTTGGTGGGCTTGTGTCACAGATGATTCAACAAGGTATCACCTTATACATGAACTCAAAAGTCTGGGCCCAGAGCCCGGTATCTTAAATGCTATGGTGCCTCATAACTGAAAGTGGGGGTCACGAGAAACTTGGCAGCCATAAAAGGTCTTTGAATATGCAAAGATCAAAAGATTAATTTCAAAGGAGCCACGTCATGAATTCGAGGTGCTTCTGGCAGCATTGGTCTGTACTGTGTTTCTCCAGTGAAAGGTCAGGGGGCTGGAGCACTCAACTGAGAATATATATAAGGCTTGGTGCAGGCTGGGAAGGAAAACCACACAGTCCTCAATTGATGCTGTCTTTCATGAGGTTCAGTGAAGAAGAAGAGTGAGGAGTTGGGGTGAACAGGGGTGGTGAGGGGCCCAGATGTAGGGGAAAGCCTGGAGCAGTGATTGGACCTGAAGAGGGTAGGGGCCTGCCCTGCTGGTGAGTTTGGTGACATATGAGTCTTCTTTCTCCTTTTGCCTCAACCCCTGAAAGGTGACTGTGGAGCTAGGTGGCAGATATGGTGAATGTCAAGGCACTTGGATTATTGAAGCAGGGACACTGGCAGGCCTGGTCAAGCCTGTCTCACCACTGGACATGGGAGTTTCTCAGGAGTCCAGCACATGCTTCAAAGAATACTGGGAAGACTTTCCCACAGCTAGAGCAAGCGGATAAGGGTGTGTGCCGTGGCACCCTGGGAAAAGACCATTCCAAGCCCAGTCCTTGGGGAGATTTACTTTTTTCTTTTTTTTTTTCTTTTTTTTTTGTGGTTTTTTGGGTCACACCAGGCAATGCTCAGGGATTATTCTTGGCTCCAGGCTCAGAAATTGCTCCTGGCAGGCACAGGGGACAATATGGGATGCTAGGATTCGAACCGATGACCTTCTGCATAAAAGGCAAACACCCTACCTCCATGCTATCTCTCCGCTCCATGGGAAGATTTTCTTAGCTGTGAGGGATCATGTTGTCTTCTGGGTCTGGGCCTGGCCAAAAGGCAAAGGTGGCCAGAGACAGTTCAGGGGTTAAGATGCTTGTCTTGCATGTGGGCCGACTAAGGTTTGATCCCTGGAACCGCTAGGACTGATCCTAGATCCTAGATCCAGGAGGAGTAAGCCCTGAGCATGGCTGATATGACTTCCCAAAACAAAACAAATAGTCCCTCCCCCCATGTGACTAAATTAGAAGGGTTCAGGGGGGCCGGGTGGTGGCACTAGAGGTAAGGTGCCTGCCTTGCCTGCGCTAGCCTAGGACGGACCGCGGTTCGATCCCCTGGTGTCCCATATGGTCCCCCAAGCCAGGAGCGACTTCTGAGCGCATAGCCAGGAGTAACCCCTGAGTGTCACCGGGTGTGGCCCAAAAACCAAAAAAAAAAAAAAGAAGGGTTCAGGGGTGACACATGTCCTATGGCAAAGCAGTCCCTCTGGGGAAGGGGCATTCTGTTCTAAATTGCACAGAGGAACCCATGGACTGGCAGAAGCGCTGGACTCCATGACATGCAGAATCACTATGTTTAACACCACAATTACTTTACCTCTAAATGAGGTAGGAAGGGAAGGGGGTCCAGAAGGAGAGACTTCCCAGGTGGTACCTGATGAGCTGCAAGGAGAAGGAGAAGAATTCAAGAAGGACCTGTAGCCCACTGCACACTGATTTTCCCTCAAGAGGCTGTTTAGCTGTGTGTACCCCTTCCCTTCCTCCATACCGCAGTGTGATACTCCCTTTCCTTGATGTTGGATCCTGTTGATTTTCTGTGACAGGACACAAATAAGACAGGAGAAACTCATTTCAAAACCAAGGGTGCCACGGTAGGATTCACCCCCAGGGGCTCTGTTGGGTAGCTGAGGAGCCCTGCTTGCCTGTCAGTGCTCTGCTGGGCAAGTTTTTGGCAGGAGCCCTGAGAAGCAACAGGCAGGAGGCTGATATTCTGGGAGGAAGAGCCTCGTTTGAGTCAGTTTGAGTCATGAGTGTCTTAGCTTCAGGGCCGCTATGAATCGCCCAGATAAGGAGAGGCAGGAAGAAGAGAAACAGCTCCCGTCTTCTCACACCCACTGGGGTGCAGCCCTTCAGGTCACCAGCAGTTTGAAAGCTGCTGTCTCTAGGAAGCATGTGACCCAAACTTTTAGAACTCTTCATAACTTTTAGATCTTCAACTCCTCAACCCCATTCTCACCCCTGTCCAGGCTCGCCCAGTTTTCTCTCTTGGCCAATAATATCTAGGAATGCCTGGCTTCTCTCTTTCCCTGGTCCCATGCTTCTCCAAGAAAACGCCTCGTCATCCTTCCAAACCTCACTAAGAATGCCACCACCTCTAAGGATTCTATCTCGATTCCCCTCGCTCCTATCTTGAGCAATGTTCCCTCTTCTCTCAACTTCATCCCGCACCTCAGAGAATCCTGCATTGTGTGTGAAGTGTTGTTTCCCTGTTTGTCCCCACAAAAGTCTGGGGTCCTTCGGAGTCTGGTGTTTTGTCATCTCTGTTCCCTCGTCAGGACC
Organism: Suncus etruscus; assembly: GCF_024139225.1. Classification (NCBI taxonomy): domain Eukaryota; kingdom Metazoa; phylum Chordata; class Mammalia; order Eulipotyphla; family Soricidae; genus Suncus; species Suncus etruscus. The sequence continues at coordinate 85,562,564 of NC_064859.1, forward strand.
TCTTTGGGTCCTTCCTGCCTGACTGTTCCTGTTCTCAAAGTGGGGTTCATGTGGGTTTAAGGTGCTTTGCAAGCTTTTCTGATTGCATAAAGAAGCTGAGTAAGGCCGGAGAGATAGCATGGAGGTAAGGTGTTTGCTTTGCATGCAGAAGGATGGTGGTTTGAATCCCGGCATCTCATATGGTCCCCTGCGCCTGCCAGGAGCAATTTTTGAGCATAGATCCAGGAGTAGCCCCTGAGAGCTTCCGGGTGTGACCCAAAAACAAAACAAAACAAAACAAAAAAAAAAACAAAACAAAAAAAGAAACGGAGTCATCTCAGTACTTGAAGAGGGAGACTCAGAAAAGGCAGAGTCAAAAGACTGGCCATATGCAGGAAGGGCTTCAGAGCCATCCTAGGCCCCTGGAGTCCCATGTGGCCTTTGAACCTCAGCCACAGGATCTCAACTGTAAAATCACCCCACAAGCTGTATTTCCAAGTCCAAGTGATCAAGTCGGAATCAGGGTCTCGGATGAAATCATCCAAACCAGGCTGAGGATGAAACACGTGTAGTCTGGCAGTCTTCTTCCTAGTATGGAGCTCTTGCTATCTGTCAGAACTATCGATTTTATTGGGTACAGGGACCACCTCTGGACCCAGGTTTACAAGTAAGATAATCTGTTTGGAGGTAAATTCAAGTTGTAAACAAACATACGAAGAAATTTGAGATGATCTTTGTTTTGGGTAAAATAAGGTGTAACCCAACACTCAATCATGGGGAACTCTACCATGGAATCTTTTTTTTTTTTTTTGGTTTTTCAGGCCACACCCATTTGATGCTCAGGGGTTACTCCTGGCTAAGCACTCAGAAATTGTCCCTGGCGTGGGGGGACCATATGGGACGCCAGGGGATGGAACCTCGTCTCGATCTTTCCTAGGCTAGCACTTGCAAGGCAGACACACCTTACCTCTAGCACCACCTCGCCGGCCCCTACCATGGAATCTTAACCATGGATCTCTGCCATGGGATTTCAACCACGAGATCTCAACTACAGGATCTCTGTTATAGGATCTCACAGTGACCATCTTCTTCCAGCCTAGCAGGAAGCAGCATCTGCTTCAGGCCTCTTCAGTCAAAGGTCATTCAAAGGTCGATGCTTGGGCCAGAGTAACTATAGCAACACCATTCTCCAGTGGCCAGGGACCAGGGAAGTGTCCTCCGAAGCTTGGATTTGGTCCAAACTTACTGTTTGCAGCTAATGACTGTCTTAGGCCCATCTAGAGACCCGGTCAGATTTCCTGATGTCCTGGGCATCCTGCGGCCTATCACCAACTCTTAGGGCATCAGCAAACCTCTCCATGTTCTATTTTTACTACTGCAGAAGGGAGCTTATTTCATAGGGACTTGATCAAGACTGGGCTGTGGGCACCTTTGGGAGTCACAGACATCAGTGTGCCTCTGCTTTGCCATCAAAAACACTATCCCCAAAAAAACTTCCTCATTGGTTTGATCAGTCAGCCAAGTTAAAACTTGGAATGATATGGTTTTGCTTGGGCTAATAAAAGATTTTCCCAGAATGAAGTAACACTGTTGGATGTAGTGCCTATGCCTTGTGGAGTCAACACAGTAGGCACTAGGCATTGATGTGAAAGTGCCTTTCCCAGAGGGAGAAAGGGTTCTGCCCTCTGGCAAGCAGTCCCAGAGAACAGAGCAGGAATGCTGTGGAGGATTAAGGAAAAAAGATTTGTATGCATCCACAGGCCTCAATCTGTTGGAACAAACATCTTTATAATGGGCTTATCTCAAGGTATGTTCCCTCTGGAAGGAAGAGCAGAGATAGAGCAGATGCAGAAGCCCAGCCTTGCTGATTTTCCCAATATCCAATTCCTGTTCTCTGGCTTTCTCCTCATCCTATCTCCTAAAACCCTGGGTATCCAGCATAGCCCTACACTGGGTTGTGGTCATGACTCTCCTGGCCTTTCTGCACTTGTCCAGAGAGCCCAGAAATTTCCTTAGCAGCAGTCTCACTGGCCTAAGGCCTGAAGTAGGACCTGGAGTGGGGATTAGCCCACTCTAAACCCATGTTTTGCCATGTAGTAGGGCTCTTTATCTATCTCCTTCTCTTCAAATTTTTAAGCTTTAATGGAAGGGGAGGGATTGGGCCACACTCTATAGCACTTAGAATTTAATCCTGGCAGGACTTGGGAGACCATATATAGCACCTGAGGTAGTCTGGTTAGCAAGCTTCTTCCTTCTGTCCTATCTCTGAAGCTCCTTCTTCTATCTTTAAACTCAGTTGAAAAAATTTGCCTCTTCCTTCTCCAAGGAGGTACTGAGGTAGACAGTGAAGTTTCTCCCAGCAGAAGGTTTTAGATGCTATTCATGGAGAAGAGCAGTTGCTGGGAAGGTAAAATGAGGCCTGGAGAATGGCAGGAATAGGGTGAGGGAGTGAAAAAATCCAACACAGACTCTGGAACTGAAGTCTCGGCCCTGTCTCCGGGGACTGTGGCCTGCCAGAGAGATTTCTAAACCCAGTGGAAAAGTTTCTATTTTTCCACTGGTTTCCTGGCATCCCAGCCAGTCAGGCACAGGGGCTGTTGGGATTCCAAAAACAGGAACTGGGGCAAGAAGATGGAAAGGCTGTCAAAGCCATAGGCCTAGTGGCAGGTGCAGCAGTGCCAATCCCTTTCAGCCTCCAGCCACCCCAGTCCCTGGAAATGCATCTTGAGGGCCCTCCTGAAAACTCCAGCTGGGGACAAGAACCCACGTTATCTGCATTGTGACTTGCAACGAACTCAAGAAAATGGGATTTGGGTGCTTTCAAATGGGATCTGGACATGGAATGGGCTTCCATCTTTGGAGAGAGTTATGGATGGCACAAAGGCCAAAGGAGCTGACCCTCATGAACAAGTTTGAGTTATTGTTATGTGTGTTTGGGACAATTGTTTTGATAATAACAATAACAATAACAATAATAGTAATTATCTTTTTAAACTTAAAAAAACTGGAAGCTGGAGGGATAGTAGAGCAGGCTGGGTATTGACCTTGCATGTAGAGGATCCTGATTCAATCTTTGGCATTGCATATGGGCCCCCAATCCCTGTCAGGAGGGGTTGCCAAGAATGATTCCTGAGTACTGCTGGATCTGGCCCCAATCAAGAAAGAAAAGAAGTGAAGAAAAGAGAGAGAGAGAAAAGAGAGAGAGAGAAAGAAAGAAAGAAAGAAAGAAAGAAAGAGAAAAAAGAAAGAAAGAGAAAAAAGAGAAGGAAAGAAAGAGAAAGGAGGAAAGAATGAATGAAAGAAAGAAAACCATAAAGACCATACTAAAGAATTTACCTACCAAGTATTTCTTGACCAGTTCTAAACTTCATCAGAAGTGAGGGTGGGGATTAGCCTGACTCAGACTGTACTCCTGATTTGGCACCTGGTTTGGAAACAGCCTGGCTCTTGAACCTCAGTTACCTCAACGGTACCAGGGGGAGACAAGCCTGATCATCAACCAGCCCCCTCTGGCCCTGACATCAGGTGACTAGCTTGGCCATGTGATCAGGAACCAGCCACCATGTCAGCCTTGCCTGGGGCCTCTCTGTCCCATGAGGGATTTCCTTCTGATTTAGTGTCCCTGTCAGAGACAGGAACAGCAGTTGGATTTGAGATTGATTTGGATTTGAGAGGGGTTCCAACACCCTGGGCAAGAGCAGAACACCCAAGAAACTAGGGGCAGGGCAGTTGAGAGTTCTGGGGAAAATATACCAGGCCTCCAGAAGGCCTTTGGCCTCTCAGACCAAACAGTGAAACCCTGGTGGGCTCCATCGTGTCTTTCTTCTGCCTTTGGGATGCAACAGCCATGACCTCTGTGTCATTATGACAGAAATGGTCTCCTTATGGACATTGGCCCTGTGACCCTACCCCTGACACCAATCACCATGGCAACTACTCAATAGGGTCCCCAGGGCCTAAGAATCCTGCTTCCAGAGTGAGGTTGGCTGAGGTCAGACAAAGAGGGATTAATAGAGCCCTGTTCTCATTAAGCCACAAAGCGCCATTATTGCAAGTCGCAAAGGCCCTACCAGGAGATGCATCATGCTTTCAAGTTGCAGAGGGGACAGCCCACTCCAGAGAATGAGGCCAACTTCAGCAGCCTGAGTGCTGCCCCAGAGCTCAGAAGCAAAGGAGGAGAAAAGCTGGGAACACCAAGTATCCTACCAACAGTTACTTGAAGCAAGTGTCGGCCAGTGAGTACATAGGACACAGCCATTCAACTGGCAGAGACGCTATTTATAAAAATTAAATCCTAGGGCCGGAGTGATAGTACAGCGGTAGGGCATTTGCCTTGCATGTAGCCGACCCAGGACTGACAGTGGTTCAAATCCCGGCATCCCATATGGTTCCCTGAATTTGCCAGGAGTGATTTCTGATCCCAGAGCCAGGAGTAACCCCTGAGTGCTGCCAAAACCCAAAAAATAATCCTAAAAAATTAAATTCTCAGGATACAGAAATTAAAGTAACAATAATTGTGAATAAGTTTTTCTCTCTCTCTCTCTTTTCTTTATATGGAACACTTCACGAATTTGCATGTCATCTTTGCACAGGGGCCATGCTAATCTTCTCTTTATTGTTCCAATTTTAGTTTATGTGCTACTGAAGAGAGCACAATACGTTTCTCTTTGTAAAAAAGAAAGCCACATACGTTATAAGTAAACATAAAATTATAGAAGGAAATATTTCAAAATTGTCAGCAGTTGGAAAGTAGGATATGTGCCATTTTCTCCCCTTTGGTTAGCCTATATTTTCTATAAAGAACACATCTTTCTCTTGTGATTCTAAAAAAAATGTCAGGGTTTTAAAAACTGAAGCAGATTAAGAAAAGACAACCCTTCTTTTTTCTATAAACTCGCTTAGATTCATGAGCTCCAGGAGAAGACATTGTTTGAATGTCAAGTTTTCTTCATCACTAATGTAAGCACTGCAATACACTATAAGAATAACTATCTTTCGCTTTAAATAATACGTAAAACATGCATTTTATGTTCACTGGCATGAAAAAAAAAACTGGCATATAAGGAAATTATCCCACAAAGCACTGCATTTTCTCATGCCTCCTTACAACAGAAAGCAATGAAAGGAATGTATCACTTGCTTCTTCATTGTGAACAACCCAAATCCGGCCCTTCGCATAATAGGCTGATCTGCAGTGCTATTGGAGAAGGAGAAGCATTTGTGTTCGCAACCAATGACCTCACATTACTTCACTTATTGAATATCTCCAACTTGCTTTTATAATTTTTCCGTCTCTCCAGACTGACAAACGGCAGTCTCATTTTCCTGTCAATAACAACTCCTTTGTGTGGCTCTTTCAAATCCTGCGCCTCTGATCTGCTGTCATCTCGGGAAAGACATAAGTACTGGTTGGAAGTTCGAGTCCAGGCTGAGATCAGAGTGAAGGCCTCTAAGTGGAGGCAGTGGGGGAGCTGAGATCCGGAGCCAGGAGGTGTCCAAAATGAACAGCCCCAGGCTGGAGTCCAAGTCTGAACTCTTGCAAAGACGTATAAGGAGTTGGAATTATGTCCTAAGGGTAACGGGAGTTATTGAAGCGTTTCAGGAAAGGAAGGGAGGTACTCATATTTGTGTTTTTAAAAGATTGCTCCAACAAGGACAGTTTCGTGTGTGGCCAACTGTTGGCAGGAAGAGATGTGGGTCTGGAAACGGAAAGAGAAGGAAATTAGCTGTGCAGAGATATGTTATCAGGGACATTATATATGCGCTCTCTCTTAGCCCCTAAGCCCAAATGCATTCTTCCTTTTCAGAGGAGTTCTAGAAAAATTTATTCCCGAGCTTCTGAGCCAGGATGAACCAGGCTTCCCTGCCAGGAGCTGGAGCTGTATTTTTATCTCGTGGTATAAATCATTGCCTTTTCCTCTTTGCTCAGGCCCCTTGGAAGCCCTGTGGAAGGTCTGCCACATGCTGCTGTTGTCCTGACCTCCAGCTAGTTGCACTTTTATTTTGCCCTGACTCCTCTATTTACGGGATCTTCTTTATCACACCAATGTTTCCAAAGGGCCATTAATTCATTTTGGGGGGGGGGGGAGTAAAGAAGAATATATATATAAAAGAATTCTTTAGAAGTTTCAGCTGAAAAACACAAAGAATCAACTGACTCATGCTATTTTGGTATGAGCATGGTTCTCTCTGATAAATTATTGCTCTTGAGAAAGTAGGAAGTTTATGACACTGAGATCATAAGTTACCAGTGAAAGGTGCAACAAATTCATAATTTTATAAATAAAATATTACATTTACATATCTCAAAGGCAGAGAAAAGATAGTTCACAGCATGGGAGAAAATAGTTGCAAATCAAATATTTTAGTGATTTATTTCAATAATACAAAGATAAACGATCTGTCTTAAAAGTGAACAAGGGTGACCAGAGAGCTAGCTTCATGGCTGTAGTGTATGCTTTGCATGAAGGCAGACTAGACTTTATCTGACCATATAAAAGGAATAAAACCTGGGACCGGAGGGATAGCATGGAGGTAGGGTGTTTGCCTTGCATGCAGAAGGATGGTGGTTCAAATCTCGGCATCCCATATGGTTCCCTGAGCTTGCCAGGAGTGATTTCTGAGCTTAGAGCCAGGAGTAACCCCTGAGCACTTTCGGGTGTGACCCCCCTCCACCCATAAAAAAGAATGAAATCTGATATATGTTCTGACATAGATGCACCTTGAAAACATGTTATGTGGAAGATGAAAGACATCAAAGGCCCTTGGCTTAATCATTTTTTAAATTTTATTTTATTATTATTATTTTTGTTTTGTTTTGTTTTGGGAGGGCCACATCAGTTTGATGCTTCAGGGGTTACTACTGGCTTAAGTGCTCAGAAATTGCCCCTGGCTTGGGGGGACCATATGGGATGCCGGGGGACTGAACACTGTCCTTTCTTGGCTAGCGCTTGCAAGGCAGACACCTTATCTCTAGTGCCATCTCTCCGGTCCCTTAATCATTTTATTTATACTAAATGTATAGAATTGGGAAATGGAGAGACCTAAAACAGACCAATAATTGTTTAAGGTTGATTGGACTATAATAGCTTGGGAACTGAAGTTCTTCGGATGCTAAAAACATTCCAAAATGATTGTGGTGGTGATTGTGCAACTAGTGACTCTAATAAAAAATCATTGACATGTGCGGACTTTGAGAGGGCCATGCAGTACGTGAGTTTAAAGCTCAATAAAGATGCTGAAAAAATCTTGGAGGCTTGGGGAAGAGAGATAATAAAGCAGGTATAATAAAGAGATAATAAAGCACTTGACTGGCATGCAGCGGACCAAGGTTCGATCTCCAATACCCCAAGCCTGCCAGGGGTGATTCCTGAGCATAGATCCAGGAGTAAGCCCTGAACACTGTTAGGAGACACCCCCAAAATAAACCAAAAATTGGAAAAGAAAAATTTGGGGAAGCTGCCATGCTTGATTCACTCTGCAATGTTTATGGCAATACAGGTCTACAAGGTAATGTAGAGATCAACTCAAATCTAGTTCAGCCATGCCTCAGTTGGTAACCTCCTTAGAGAAGTAACTTCACCGTCCTGAATAAAGAAAGTAACATCTGATGTCCAATGGCTTGTACTGGACCTAAGGGCACTGGCAGTGGGAACTAAAAACTGAATCAGTTACTCTCCACCTTTGGAGTTGCCCAACTTTCTAAACCAGTGGGGCTTGTAGATTGTCTTTCTGGAAATTCACCTGTAATGGTCTGGCTGATGCTAGAATGTCTGTTTAGAATTTTTTGATTCTGATGCTAGAGATGGAACCCAGGATCTGGAGCAAAACAAGTTACCTTAGCATACACACGCACACACACGCGCGCGCGCGCGCGCACACACACACACACACACACACACACACACACACACACACACACCAACCCCCCAACCCACCACTACCATCACCATAGCCAGCCAGCCAGCCAGCACTTTCTCTCCCCGAATTCTGGCTTCTCTGCAGCTCTGGCTTCTCAAGCCAGACCCCTCTCTCTCTCTCAATTTGAGCCTGGGAAGCTTCCGTTTAACCTCCCATGGGAGAAAAAGAGTTGGAATTATGGATGTTCCTGGTCTAAGCCTTGAGTCTATCTCTCGGGAAGCCTTTTGTTGCCAGGGAAAATGAAACAGATGTCTTGGCAGTAGCTTCAAATGTTTCCTGCCAAACCAGGGGAGAGCTTGTCTTCAGCTCAGATGCAGCCAAGAAGGACAAGTTCCAGCCCATATCATTCCCAGGAAGCAGGCAAACACATGGGCCTCCCGAACCTGGGAGGTCTGGCGCCTGGCAGCCTCTCTCTGAAGGATTTCAACATCAACTGTGAAAACAAGCTGCTCGTCTCCTTACACCCCCATCTTCCATTCCCCGTGCTCCCATATTTACTATCACTGCTCTGCTCCCCATCACACAGGCCCATCTTCTTCTTTGGGCTTATTCCCATCATCCCTGAGGATACCTGTGAGTGTGATCAAAAACACAAAATAGGAAAGTTAGTATGGTAATCATTTATGGGGTACAATCTGGTGGTATTTAGTACAGTTGTGGCATTGAACAACCAACATCACTCTTGACTTCTTGAGCATCTCGGCACCCCAAAGGGAAGGCACCAGCTTAATGACCCTAATCCTCCATGCCTGGCTAATCTGCTTCTGTCTCTTTGAATCTGCCTGTTCTGCATAGTTTGTGAGCATTATGTCTGAATCCGATTCCCTTGTGTGACTATACAATTTTGCTTATTTATTCATCGGCATTGGGGGATGTTTCTAGCTCTTAGATATTGAGAATGGTTCCACTGTGACTACTCAAGTTTGGTTGCGAGCTCTCAGATGTTGAAATGGTTCCATTGTGACTATTCAAGTTTGGTTGGAACACCTGTTCTCAGTCCTTTTGTCTATATATGTAGGAGTAGAGTTGTTAGATCATATGAAAATATTAAGTTTAGTTATTTTTGCCTGGAGAGATGGTATAGGAATCAAATCTCTTACATTGCATGTGACCTGGTTAAAAAAAAATTCTGAGGAACCATTAGACATTCCCCAGTAGCAGTTATACTATGAGTTATTCCTATCATTTATTTATGAACTCTTCTATTTCTCCATATCCACACTTGTTATTTTCTGATTTATTATTATTAATAGACATCCTGGTAAATGTGAAGTGGTATTCTGGTACTGATTTATTTTTCCTGGTTAGTAATGACATTGGGTAAACTTTCAAGTGCTTTTTGACCATTTATGTATCTTCTTTGGAAAAATGACTATGCCAAGTAAGAAACGTCTGTTCCAAGAATAACTTGCAGCCATTGGTTTTATTTCATGGTTGAATCACAAGAATTCTTTATATATTTTAGATACTAGATGCCTATCTGAAATATAGTTTGCAAAGACATTCTTGTTTTCGGGAATGAATTTTTTTTTTTACACTCTTGATGGTTTTCTTTCAAACACGATTTTTCAAGCACAGTTTTCTTTTCAAGTGTTTACTATCCAAAAACCTTACTATTTTTTCCCTTTTGTTGCTTGTGCTTTGAAGGAAAGGTATAAGAATCTACTAACAAGTCCAAAGTCTATCCCTTATTCTAATAATTTTTTAGATTTAGTTTTATTTTTATCATTGATCCTTTATTATAATGATATTTTTCTTTATTAATTTTGAGTGAATTTTTGTACATGATATAAAGTGGGATCCACCTTCTCTAATTTGCATGTAAATATTCCAGCTAGCACAGCTTGTTATTCTTTTTGCATTTAATTTATTTTTGTTTTTTTAGGTCACACCTGGCAGTGCTCAGAACTCACCCCTGGCAGGCTCGGGGGACCATATGGGATGTTGGGAATTGAACCCAGGTCAGCTGCGTGCAAGGCAAATACCTTATTGCTGTGCTATCGCTCCAGCCCTTCATACAGGTTTATTTCTGAGTTCAGCCTATTTCATTGGTCTAGTTGCTTATTTTTGTACCATGTTCACACTATTTTGATAACTATAGCTTTATAGTAAGTTTTAAAACCTGGAAATATGCCATTTTTTAACATTGTTTTAGTCATCATTCAGAGTTCCCTGTAACTTCATATAAATTGTTTTGGGCCACACCAGGTAATGCTCAGGGGTTACTCCTGGCTATGTGCTCAGAAGTCGCTCCTGGCTTGGGGGACCATATGGGATGCGGGGTGATCGAACTGCGGTCCATCCTAGGCTAGTGCTGGCAAGGCAGACACCTTACCTCTAGCGCCACCACACCAGCCCCAACTCCATATAAATTTTTAGATTACTTTCTCATTCCTTAAAACAGTTGTGATTTTTAGAAGAACTGAATCAATTTGGGGAGTTTTTACATCTTAACTTTATCAGATCTTTAATATATAAAATGTTTTCTCATTCATGAATTCTATCTTTATTTATCTTAACAATAATAGATTTTAGTCTTTGTGTTTTTGTATTTGGGTCACACCTAGCAATGCTCAGGATTACTCTTGATTCTGCTTTTAGGGGTCATTCCTTTCAGTGCTCAGGAAACCATACGGAATGCTGGGGATTGAACCCAGGTCTTCTGTATGCAAGGCAAACTCCCGACTCGCGGTGCTATTGTTCCAGCCTTAGTTTTCAGTCTTACACTTTCTTGGTTAAATTCAATTTTTTCCTCTTTATTTTTTTTGAACTGTTTTTGATGCAACTGTCTATAATTTACTATTTTCTTCATTTTCCTTTCAGACAAACATACAGATGAACACATATTTGCTTTGTAACTCTGGCATCCTGAAATCTGGCTGGATTTATTAACTATGGTAGATTCTTTGCAAATTCTTGGGATTTTTTTTTTTTAATATAAAAGATCATGTCATCTGCAACGGTGAGAGTTTTCCCATTCTTTTCCAAATTGGCTGCCCTGTCTGACTGACTTTGCCTGCTTTTGGCCAGAATTTTCAGTACAGAGGGAGTGAAAGTGGGCACAGTGTCTCTTTCTGATGTTAGGACAAATCTCTCAATCTCTCAATCTTTCACTCTCTGAGTTCTCTCCAGATTCATCTGCTTATTCTCTCAGGCTGTCTACTCCCTACCCTTGTTGAAATTACAGAGCCTGTGGAATCCTCTCCAACCATCACTTTCCCAACCCCTTACATTACAGTTGAGTCTTTGTTCTTCACATTAAGAGATTGTTTACTATTTGTTTTTTATTTTGGGGACCACACCAGGCAGTGTTCAGGTCTGAATTCTGGCTCCATGCTTAGGAATAACTCCTAGTAGGGGGTATGGGGAAAACACTTGGAGTTCTAAAGATTGAGCAGTTGCCTTTCCCACTCCTCTATCTCTTTGGCTCAAATTCAGAGTTTTTGGAGGAGTTCTCTGTGCTTTGCTTGTGTGATTCAGGCAACATCTCTCCTCTGAGGCCTCCTTTCACCAACCTGAGCAGGAAGGGGACAGGGAGGACAGTACTGAGTGCTGAGATCCTGAAAAGTACTGCTTCTCAAGAGCCTGAGCGATCAGGCTTGCTGGAATGAGCTTTGCCTGGCCTACCTGATCATCCTGAGGAAAAGAAATCAAATCACTACTCTTAGTGACTTGATAGGATGCTAAAATCCGGTCAATCTTGAAACCTGTGGTAATGATGGACGAGTCCAAAGAATGATAAGAGTCCAGGAGATCAGGATACCTGGCCTCTTAGCTCTGAGGCGACTGATGCCTGGCTGACTTGCACAGAAAGCTTCATTTTTGTCCCTCATAACTGGGCAGGGATCCTCAAAAATCTCCTACCCAGAGTTACAAGCCCCAGAGGCCAGGCATTCCTGTGAAGACAATGGCTTGAACCATAAATCAAAATGGCCTTGAGGCTAAGTCCAAAGACAAGATCCTGTTGGATCTAGACTAGTTCGATTCTCAGGCTAATGGAGGAATGGAATGAACGTGTCCTCCTGGGACTCTCAGCTGCTTTGAGACCTGGTGAGGACATTAGCCAACTCCCAGGAGAATGGGACACAAGGATGATGACAATGGGTCTCAGGCTCAGTGGGCTACGAGAGACCAGAGTACAGAGAGATTCTGTCTACTGAGAAATGGAAGTCATCATTTAAAATTTAAATCTATGCTACAAGCAGAATACACATATTTTAAATATCCATTGGGCATTTAGAAGAAATTAATTATATATGAGACTGCTGAAGAGATTCTTTAATTACATAAAGTAGAAGTCATACCAATTCCCATTCTCAGGAGATAATTCAATCGAATTTAAACGGATAATTATAATATCAATAGCGATGAAACTTGGAAAACAAAAATATGAGCATAACAACACTCATGATATTTAATATAGCCATTCCATGTAAACAGGAAATAAAGGGGTTAGAGACATTGGAGAGGGGTTAAGGCTCTTGTCTTGCACACAGATGTCCCCAATGCGATCTCCAGCTTCCCATCTGGTCCAGTGAGCACTGCCAGAACTGATCCCTGAGCACAGAGCCAGGACTAAGGCCTGGACACAGCTGGATGTATCTCCAAAACCAAATCAAAGGACAAAATGAGACAACCAAACAACACAGAGGAAATCAGACCTACGAATTTAGATTTCTTGTAAAATAAAGGAGAACAGTACTTGATAAAATCTATGGAAAGGGGCCAAAATTGTAGTAAGAGGAAGTCTTGTTGTAGGCTTAGTCAGCTTAAGTGCTTTTAATGTTAATAACAACAAAGGAAACTAAATTAGAAAACACACACACAGACACACAAACACACAGTTTTACCAAAAGAACTAAAAAATAAAACAAGTAGTAGATAATAAAGTGGAAATTAATTAATTAAAATAGAGCTTTAAAACCAAAACCTTAATAACTTGAAAAAGATGAATTAAATTAACTTCTGGTAAACATAATAAAAGAAAGATTATTTTTAATTCCACAAAAAGGAACTTTGTCATAGATATAAAACATTGAGTTATGAGCAACAACTAGCGGTAAGTACTTAAAATCTAGGCAAGTGTTCCAATTTCTAGAAAATCAAAAAGGATTAAAATTAATTTGAAAAACATGAGCAGATTAGTGTCCTTGGAAGAAATAGAAACAGTGGTGAGTGAGTGCAGACCCCATCAAGTGCAGGCCCAGGGAGGGGTCCCCTGAATGACAGGTGAGGAAGAGGGGGTAACACCAGGCTGACCAGTGAGCTGAAGACCTCGTTGTTTGACTTATGCTCTCAGCCTTTTCCTACACCCATCTCTTTTTTTTTTGGGGGGGGGGTGGGTGTCACACCCGGCAGCGCTCAGTGGCTATTCCTGGCTCTACACTCAGAAATTGCTCCTGGCAGGCTCGGGGGACCATATGGAATGCCGGAATTCAAACCACCGTCCTTCAGTCCTTCAGTGTCTAAGACAAATGCCCTACCGCTGTGTTATCTCTCCGGCCCCTCCTACACCCATCTTAAGCTTAGAACCTCCGAGCTTCCTTCTAAGTCTTCTAGTCTCAGGAACCCTCATCAAACATAGCTACAGGAAACCAGCAGCAAGAGAGAGGAACTTGGGGAGCAGGCCAGCCCCCAAGGACACTCTCCCTTATCAGCAGGAGGACAATGCCTTCCTCTGGCCTTAAAAGGAAATGAAAAGCGTGTTTCAAGTTCCTTGCATGGGGTCCCATTAAATGTCCTTTCTTAGGTGACCAAGGGACAAATCACCTCTGTTGTCCATTTGAGGCTGACAGGGTGAGACTGTCCTGAGGTGGAAGCCTGGCACCAGTGTACCCCTACATCTGGCAGTGCCTCCAAACTAGGCTCTGGTCTCTGCTCGGTATTAGGGAACCTGGAACAAGCTCCTCCTGGTGCCAATATATTGCTAGGCTCTTATTTTTTTTTATTTTATGTATGTATTTATTGATTGATTGATTGGTTTTGGGGCCACACCCAGCAGAGCTCAGGGGTTAATTCTGGCTCTGCACTTGGAAATCACCCCTGGCAGGCTGGGGAACCATATGGGATGCTGGTAATTGAACAGGGTCCCTCCCAGGCTGGCTGCATGCAAGGCAAATATCCTACCACTGTGCTATCTTTCCAGCTCCTGGACTCTTACTTTTTTTGGGGGGGAGCACACCCGTTTGATGCTAAGGAGTTACTTCTGGCTACGAGCTCAGAAATCACTCCTGGCCTGGGAGACCCATATGGGACACCAGGGAATCAAACTGCAGTGCGTCCTAGGCTAGTGCTTGCAAGGCAGATGCCTTACTTCTAGCGCCACCACTCTGGCTCCTGGACTCTATTTATTTACTTGTTTGTTTATTTATTTATTTTTGGTTATTGGGTCACACTGGCAGCGCTCAGGAATTGCTCCTAACTCTATGCTCAGAAATCATTTCTGGCAGGCTCAGGAGACCATATGGGATGCCAGGATTCGAACCACTGACCTTCTGATTGCAAGGCAAATGCCTTACCTCCATGCTATCTCTCTGGCCCATGGACTCTTATTTTTTAAACCAAAGTCATGAGAGGCCTCAGAAGGCTGAGAAAGCATTGGAGCCCACTTCTAAGTCTAGGGGGCCCTAGATCTCCTCCTGGGAAGGCTGGTTCTCTTGAAGGCCTCCAGGGAAGGAAAAAAGGGAAGGGGGTCTTTCCATCCCAGTAGCCGTGCAATTTCTTTGATAGGCCCTCACCTGCAGGTAGGAAAGGGGGTGAATGCTGAGTTGGAGAGAGATGTTCTTGAAGAAGCAGGAACTTGGCTGAGCCTCTCTTCACCCCTCAACTCTCCTCTCATCTCTTCTTTCTTCCTCCCTTCTCTCTTCTCCCCTCCTTTCCCTCTTTCCTCTCCTACTTTCCATTTTCTTCCCTTTCCTATCTTCTACTCTCCCCTCCTGTCTTCTGTTCCCTCCATTCTCCTTCCTCAGTGTTTTTTTCCTTTCTCTCCTTAGAGTGTCCTGATGCCAACCAATGAGAAACTTTCAGTCTCCAGGGGACTTGGGGACACTTCCTTCCCTCCACAGCATGCCCAGTTCCCTCCATGCACCTGCTCCTGTGCAGAAGAGAAGAGACCCCTATGTTCAGGGTACCTAGAAACAGATAGGGAGGGGGAACCTCAAAGAGGTGGAAATATGTGGGTCAATATGATACCTTGAACCTGGTGTTACTCCTGAGCTCAGCAGCTCCTCCCTAAACTTACTTTTCTTTTTTTCGTTTTTGAGCTTTTTGGGCCACACCTTGTGGAACTCAGGGATTACTCCTGGCTATGCATTCAGAAATCACTCCTGGCTTGGGACACTGGGGATCGAACCGAGGTCTGTTCTGTATCAGCCGCATGCCAGGCAAACACTCTACCACTGTGCTATTGCTCTGGCCCCTAAACTTCCTTTTTGTTTGTTTGTTTGTTTTTGGGTCACATCTGGCAGTGCTCAGGGTTTACTCCTGGCTCCGCGCTCAGAAATGGCTCCTGGCAGGCTCGGGAGACCTTATGGGATGCTGGGATTAGAACCACTGTTGTCCTGCATGCAAGGTAAATGTCCTACCTCCATGCTCTCTGGCTCCTAAACTTCTTTCCTTAAACATAATTTTGAGTTTGTTTTTAGGGCAGTCCTAAGTTCACTGAAAAACTGGAGTTGGTAAATTCTGAGTTTCCTTCCCTCTCCTGTTTGCACACTCCACCCTACCTCACTCAGCTTCCCCATCAGTAGCTCCATCGGGGAACCTTTCCTTGACTAAAGCATACCGGAAGCCCATAAAGTCTGCACCTGGCAGTGCTTTCTTTCACTCTGTGTGCATTGACATCGCCTGCAATATTTTCACTGTGCTCTCAAATCCTTAGTGCTATCCCTGCAACCTTCTTCCCATCTCTTAACTCCTGACACCCCAGTTCCGTTTCCGTTTCCGGGCCCCTCCCTTTGTTTCTTCAGTTCCCACTTTCCAGGATGGTGAGTGGATGTTGCAGACAGAACCTTATCAGCCAGGCTTCTGGAGCTTGGTAATAGATACTTAAGGCTCCTTGAGCCTCCTTGAGTCTGTTCCAAAAGGTCTCTAGGTTGGACCTTATTGCAGAGTCACCTGCTATGATCTGGATGTACCACCATGCAGGCTTCCATTCACCTGTCCAGGGACATCTTAGTTGCTCCCAAGTTTTGGAAATCATGAGCAAAGCTGCTGTAAACACCCATTTGTTTTGTGTGAACTTAAGTTTTCCAGCTCATTTGAGTAGGCAGAAAAGAGCCGGTTGCTGGGACTATGTTTACTTTGTAATGAACAGCAATTTTTCACCAGTTCCACTGAGAGATTGTTGGCATTCGGTGAACCCCGGTCCACCGTAATGAGTTGGCCTACAGGCATGATCAAATTTTTAAAACTATTATTTTATAGAGGTCCTATGATTTGCAATACTATTAATGATCTTTCCTCTGCACATTATTCCTACACCACACCCATCACCAGTGCACCCTTCTTTCTTCCTCAATGTCCTGATGCCCCTCCTTTTCACCCTAACCCCTTAAACTCAGTTATGTGGATGTTTTCCTGTTGTTGTTGCCTTTTGTTGCTTCCCTGCTATCTATCTTTAAGTCCCACCCAAGAGAGACCATTCTGTGTCTATCCCTTTTCTCTGACTTCACTCAGTATGACCTCCTCTTATTTCATTGATGTTATAGTAAATTAGTCCTGCTCAAATTTTGGAATATTTCAGCCACCTCAGAAACTCTCCATACACTTGAAGTCCTTCTCTCTGCCCAATGACTAATATACTTTCTTTCTTCTTTTTTAATCAATAAATGTTTTAACTGAATCAACTTGAGATAGTTACAAAGCTGTTCATGATTGAGTTTCAGTCATCAATGCTTCAATGTTCATCCCTTTGCATGCTTCTGTTTGTGAGACTTGTGTGGTTGGCATATATATCTACCTCAGTTAGCTCTCCCTATTCCTTGCTGAGGTCACTGTACTGAACTGAAGGGCCTCAGTGGTTCTTGGTGACCTACAGTTGGGCATTTGGGTGGTTTCCTTGGAGTGGTGGTGGCAGGAGCTGTTATGAATAATGTTGCTGGGAACATCTGCATGTTGGTCTTTCTGGGTATGGCTTGTTGAGTGGGAAAATTGGGGGGGGGGGGCACGAGCCTTCCTCCTATCTAGAAAGAGAAGAGCTCATGATGCTGAGAGGGAGGCTCTGACTCCTCTTTCTCCTCCTCTCAGGCCACAAGGCCCCAGAACCACAGAAACTGCTCTTCTTCTTTTTTTTTTTTTTTTTTTTTTTTTGGTTTTTGGGCCACACCTGGCAGTGCTTAGGGGTTATTCCTGGCTATCTGCTCAGAAATAGCTCCTAGCAGGCACGGAGGACCATACGGGACACCGGGATTCGAACCAACCACCTTTGGTCCTGGATCGGCTGCTTGCAAGGCAAACACCACTGTGCTATCTCTCCGGGCCCAGAAACTGCTCTTCTTCTGACCTCCCCTTTCCAGTCCCGCCCAGCCTGTGACTCTGAACAAAAGGTCACAGATCAGGAGACAGAAATTGTGTTGTTTATGGCCTCATCTCCATGGTGCTGGGAAAGCAAGCGTTATCGGTTTAGGAATGCAGGTGTACTGGGATGTGTCAGTGCTTGGGGTGGGGGACCCTGTGGGGTACCAGGGATGGAACCCAGGTTGGCCAGATACAAGGCAAGTGTCCAACCTGCTATATTATCTGGTTAATGATGCAATGTGATTCCCCAATCTTGCTGATTTTGCAGTAGCCTCAAATGAGAGAACTTTAACCCTCATGTGTGGCAGGAGTTCTTGCCCTTCTCTCTCCCTCAGGGAGCTGCTGAAAATCAGGGCTCAGGGGCCACAGTCTGGACAAGCTAGGCAGGGACACTGCCTGCTTCAGTACCCGCTACTTCATTCAGGCAGCGGTCAAGATAAAACAAGTTCCTGGGCCCGGAGAGATAGCACAGCGGCATTTGCCTTGCAAGCAGCCGATCCAGGACCAAAGGTGGTTGGCTCGAATCCTGGTGTCCCATATGGTCCCCCGTGCCTGCCAGGAGCTATTTCTGAGCGGACAGCCAGGAGTAACCCCTGAGCACCACCGGGTGTGGCCCAAAAACAAAAACAAAAACAAAAAACAAAGTTGAAACAAGTTCCTATTTGTAATGGTCTAGGTCTAATGCAGAGATCACCGTTGTATTTGAAGCATTACAATTCTGTTGAGTCCTTCCTCAATTGGTTGCTGTTCTGAGAAACCTGGGGCTTGGTTTCCTCTTTGTCCTGAGATGAAAAGAGAAGCCAAATGGGGCTCGCTAGAGAGTATGGTGGAGGTGGCGAAAAGGTCAGGCCATGTGACACGGGCCGTAGGACCCCTTCCTGAGCTCTGCTCTTTCCACTGGTGACATCTGCTTCTGTCGCCTTGAGGTGGGGAGAAAGGGACAGGCAAAGCCTGTGAGACCCACAAGGGAGCTGACTCTGAGGTGTCCAAGAAGTGAAAGGGAGTGGCAGGGCCATGGACGGGTCATGAACGGCTGCGAAAGGGAGGACAGCAGAATGTGCTGGAAGCCAAGCCCTGGAAGACATTCTCATGAGGATTTCTGTCTGAGGTCACCAGCATGAGCTCACACCAGGTCACTGTCCTGGCCAAAGGGCTGTCCTGGCTCAGGGGATCAAGGTGAAGACCATCAAGTGTGTTGGTGTGTGTTCTGCTCCCTTCTCAAAGGCCCCCTAAGCAGTGCTGGGGTGACTCCAGTCGCTCTGGCTTTTTTTTTTTTAATACATTTAACTATGCTTTTTTTTTTTTTTTTTTTTTTTTTGGTTTGTTTGTTTTGGCTACACCCAGCAATGCTCAGGAATTATTCCTGGTTCTGTATTCAAATATCACTCC
The DNA here is from genome assembly GCF_024139225.1 of Suncus etruscus. NCBI lineage: Eukaryota > Metazoa > Chordata > Mammalia > Eulipotyphla > Soricidae > Suncus > Suncus etruscus. Next base: position 85,581,368 of record NC_064859.1, read on the forward strand.
TGGCAGGCTCAGGGGGTTGGTTATATGGGATGCCTGGAATCAAACCTCGGCTGGCTGCATGGTTCCCTATTTATGAATTCTTAATCTTTATATTTTTTTACACTTTGACAGGTATAATAAATGTTCATTTTTAAGATTTTACAGATTTTTTGGGGGGCCAGAGCAATAGCACAGTGGTAAGGCATTTACCTTGCACATGACCAACACAGGACGAATCCTGGTTCGAATTCGGCATCCCATATGGACCCCTGAGACTGCCAGAAGTGACTTCTGAGTACAGAGTCAGGTGTGACTCAAACATCCCCGCTCCCCCCAAAAAAGATTTTACAGACTTTTAATAAAATATTTTTAATTGAACCACCGAGAGATACAATTACAAAGCTGTTAATGATTGAGTTTCATTATACAATGTTCAACACCCCTTCCTTCACTAGTGTGCTTTTCTTTTCACCAATACACATTTCCTGCCACCACTGTTTCCATTTCTACCCCCACCCCGCACCCCTCTTTCATGCCCGCCTTAATGGCAGACATTTTTCTGATCTTTTCCTTTTAGACACTGGGGTTTGCAATATTATTACTGAAAGGGTATCATGCATATCACTTTACCTCCTTTCAGCACCCAGATCTTGTCCAAAGTGATCAATCCCAACTATCATTGTCCTAGTGGTCCAGCCTCTGCCCTGACTGCCAATGCCCCCCACCCTGATCTTATAGCCAGACCATGGGACTTCAGGGAGTTCCCAGCAAACCTGGGGAAGGGGTCCTGGCCATTCCCAGTAGCAGAAACAGGATGTTGGCACATCTGCTTCAGCTGTGGAGGAGCTCAACCTCCTGGAAGGTACCAAGACTTTAGGAGACCTGCTGGGTGGAGCCAGCTCCACTCATGATTTCTTAGCAGTCTCATCTAGAAACTACGCAAATGCCAAAGTCAGACAGGATGGGCTAGAAGGGCAGATTCATGCACTTACGGGCCTTCTTGCAAGAAGGGGTTTGGACTCGGTCACAAAAATGCTTGGGAAGACAGCTGACCAGGTTGCCACTAGAGAAGTCCCTCCTGAAGCCAGGCCAACCAGGGGGAGCCAAAAGGGGAGTAAGTGGGGTTATCTCAGCTCAATCTCTCCACTGGATGTTTCTCAGGAGTGAGTTTAGCTCATCCCCATTCTAACAATATCCCAGAGGGGGCCAGAATAGTACAGCAGGTAGAACACTTGCCTTACATATGGCCAACCTGAGTCCTATCCTTGGCATCCAATATAATCCCCAAAGCACAAACAGGAGTAATTCCTGAGCAAAGTGCCAGGAATAAGCCCTGAACATCCCTGGATGTGGCTCAAAAAACATAAATTATTCCAGAGTTTTTAACCATAGTGGTCCCAAAACTTTTAAGAAGAAAACTGTAGCTGACATTCTGAAAATGCTCCAACTAGAAATTAACCCTCTTCATCTTTGCAGAGGCAGGAATGGCCACATATTGCTCAGGAAGAGACAAGTCATGTCACCGTCCTTGGATAGCTGGACAGGCTGGCAACTCAGCCTGATGACTATTCTTGGGGTGCCAGCTCCCTAGCAGAGCAGAGACAGGCCCCCAAAAGAGCTGACTGCAAGAGCTTACTGAGGCCAAGGGGTGGGAGGCAGCACCAACTCAGTTGCCTCTCCTGGGGTCAGCCTAGATATCAGGATCTGATTTTCTCTATGTGGGATGTCAGTGGCTCAGCACTGGAAGTCAGAACCTCAGGGTCCCACACTGGATTTGGGACTGAGGTCTGGCAGGAACGGGGCCAGGAGATGGAGGAGTCCATTCTGGGGTACTGCATGGGGCTAGAGCTGAAAGATGCCCCCCGAGCCAGTCCCAGTGGAACCTTCCCAAGGGACAGGAGCCCCAGAGGCCTTTCCAAACAGGCCCTGGCTGAAGGGTTACTGCCCCTTACTCCTAAGGGGCCTGCAGCACTGGCTCCTCCATCTTGGTTTACACAGTGAAACTATCGTGTTGGCCTCACCCTGGGGAGAGAGAGCAGGCCCCGGGGCGTTCAGTGCTCCCCACACCCCCACTGCATGTGTGGTTGCAAGGACATTAGTCTGTCGTGGGTCCAGTCATACAATAGAGACAGATGCTGATAGGTGGTATGGACACTGGCTTTATTGGAAGAAGCTCATTTTTCAGCCAGGGCTCAGGACCCAACCAGTCCAGCATCAGGCTTTGCTTAGTGTCTGGTCAAGGATGAACCCAGCAGAGGGGCTGGTTCTACAAAGTACCAGCATCCAGGGTCTCCTTCCCTCTCCTGAGGGAGTCCCAGGGAGAGGGGTGAGATGGAAAGATGATGGGTTGATTTACCCCCATCAGGGCAACCCCTTGTGACTGGCAGCCTAGAACAGTCGAAGAGGTACCTGGAGATGCAGAGATAGGCAGAGCCCACCTGCCCACAGGCCAGGACACAAGGCAGAGGGCAGGAGTAAGCGCCAGGCCTCCAGCACACACAGCCAAGGGGGACCCTCAGGGTTGGGTATGGGCCCTGATCTGGAAAGAGTCTGGGGTCCTAGTCCCAAAGGCTTCCCTTGGGGCATGTCAGCAACACAAGGCAAAAGACAGGAGAGGTTGCCACTCATAAAAACTGGGTCTGAAGGCAGAGCACATATTTTTTAAAAGGACATTCCTGGCTGGGGCCGGAGTGATTGCACAGTGGGGAGGGTGTTTTCCCTGCACATGGTTCAATCCCCGGCATCCCATCTGGTCCCAAGAGCAATGCCAGGAATGACCCCTGTGCACAGAACCAGGAGTAACCCCTGAGCACTGCTGGGTGTGGCCCAAATGCAAAAATAAAAATAAACAAGAACAAAAAAATGACACATTCTTGAGGACATTAAACACAGTTCAGTGGCAGGTTTCCTGAGCAGTGCCCAGACCGGGGACGGAGCTGGGTGTGAATGTAAGGCACGGACTGGCCTGGCACTGTGCCCTTGGCCTGGCACAAGGGGTCTGGCCCAGGGCACATCTAGATGGAGCCCAGGGAGGCCCAGGAGGGGCCTGAGCCAGAATAGCATCTGGTCTGGGATCACTGGGGCAAGAGTAGGCGCCGGGTGCCCAGGCCAGCAGAGTTGGGGGGAATGCCGTGATGTCAGCTGAGATCTGGTCCTATATTTGGTGGCACGAGGCAGCCAGTCCACAATGTGGCTTTTCCCTGGAAATGTGAGAGTGGGGCTGGGACTTGGGGGCCTCCACCCTGACCCCTGAGACTTCGCTCCATGTGCAGAAGAAAGAGTTATTAGGTAACTGGGGAGACCTAACGAGCTGAGCCTGCAGGGTCAGAAAAGGCTGGGGGTGGCCTGGTCGGGCGCCTCGTGGTCCTGGATGTACCGTAAAATGTCCATCTCATCCATGGCCTGTGCCTGCGCCTGTGGTAGCAGCTCTGACACTGTGGTTCTGGGACCCGCACTGGGCGGGACTGCAGGTTTCTTGGGGAGTGCAGGCTTCTTGGGAAGTGCAGGCTTGGCGGCCACTGGCGGCCTGGCCCGGGGTTGGGGTCGAGGTGGGGGCTCAGACCCCAAGTTCAGAATCTGGTCCAAGTCCTCTTCGACTCTATGGGAGCAGAGGGAGAAGACCTGAGCAAGAAAAACCCCCTCTCTCTGTGCCTGGCACCCCACAAGGGCCAGCTGGGCTTCCTCACTGTTCCCAGGCAGGCCCTAGGGAGGGGTAAAGGGCTCTTTCCCCAGAAGCCTCCCCTGGACATCCTTTATTTCGGGGGGGTGCACACCGAGTTGTGCTCAGGGGTTACTCCTAGCTCGGGGGACCATATGGGATGCCGGGGTTCGAATCTGTGTCCGGCCTGGGTCAGCTATATGCAAGGCAAACAAACGCCCTATCACTGCACTGTGCTACCACTCAGGCCCAGACCCCATTCTTTTTATTTTTCTTTCTCTTTCTTTGTCCTTCCTTCCTTTCTTCCTTCCTTCCTTCCTTCCTTCCTTCCTTCCTTCCTTCCTTCCTTCCTTCCTTCCTTCCTTCCTTCCTTCCTTCCTTCCTTCCTTCCTTCTCTTTCCTGTCTCTCTCTCCCTCCCTCCCTGCCTCCCTCCCTCCCTCCCTCCCTCCCTCCCTCCCTTCCTTCCTCCCTCCCTCCCTTCCTTCCTTCCTTCCTTCCTTCCTTCCTTCCTTCCTTCCTTCCTTCCTTCCTTCCTTCCTTCCTTCCTTCATTTCTTTTCTTTCTTGTCTCTCCTTCCCTCCCTCCCTCCCTTCCTTCCTTCCTTCCTTCCTTCCTCCCTTCCTTCCTTCCTTCCTCCCTTCCTCCCTCCCTCCCTCCCTCCCTCCCTCCCTCCCTCCCTCCTTCCTTCCTTCCTTCCTTCCTTCCTTCCTTCCTTCCTTCCTTCCTTCCTTCCTTCCTTCCTTCCTTCCTTCCTTCCTTCCTTCCTTCCTTCCTTTCTTTTCTTTCTTGTCTCTCTCTCTCCCTCCCTCTCTCCCTTCCTTTCTTCCTTTCTTTCTTCTCTTCCCTACTCCTTCTCCTCCTTCATTTTTTTGGTTTTGGGGCTACATTCAGAAATACTCAGGAGTTATTTCTTGCTCTGTGCACTGGGGTCACTCTTGGCGGTGCTTAGGGGACCATATGGGATGCCAGGGATTGAACCTGGGCTGGCTGTATGCAAACCAAACATCCTACCCGCTCTGCTATCTTTCCAGCCCCTCAAGGGACCCCATTCTTGGTGTGCTGACTCCCTGTAATCCTCAAGAAACAACTGCAGGGGGCTGACCAGCACAGTGGGTAAGGTTCTTGCCTTGCATATAACTCCTGAGCATTACGGGGTGCAGCCTCCCCACCCCACCCCCCAAAAAACTGCAGCAGCTACCAGATATGGAGCTCTGGGTTGCCTCATCTTGCTCCACCAACTCTCCCTGCAGAGTACTCCCTGCATGTAAGTCCTGGGGCTGGGGTGACAGTGGCAGTGGGAACCAGGATCAGGTGTCTGATTCAGCCAGGAGAGGAGAAACTGGAGACGGGGACTGATATGGGTGTGGGGGCTGCCTTCCCCTGGTGTGCATCATACAGTGCAGGCACAGATCTCAGGAACTGGAGTCACCAGGATGCTGGCATTGTCTTGAAACCTGGGGTCCTCTGGCAGGTAGGACTCATGTTGGGCAGGGAATGGCAGTGGGGAGACGCCAGCTGCCAGCTCTTGGTGTGGGGACTCAGTGCTCCAGCCCCTCCGAGGGGCATCCTGTCCTTGGGTGCTGCTGTGCCTACAAGGTCCCTAAGGGATCCAAGACTCAGGAACACTAGGATTAATGACCCTCGGCATGGTGGTGGTGGTGGGGGGGGGGGAGGTTGGCCATGTCTCAGGAGTTAAGCCACTAAGCAAGTGAGGGGTTTCCTAAGTTGCTTGTAGGCTCTGGGTTTGTTCTAATGGGGACCAGTGCTGGCAGCAGGGGTGAGATGGGGGATGACTCTCCGGATCCAGAGACCCATGGCACCCATTTTTAATGGGACACACTGCATTATGGCCTGGAACAATCCCACTCCAGCTTTTTCAAGTATGCCTGAAGGCGGTGAATGCCACTACCACAGCCCTGCATGGGCTGGAACATGGCTCCAGATACATCTCGAAGCCCCATACTGGGGCAGCCATACAGGGGGAAGGAATGCTGCACCCCGGGTTGCACCGAACTGGCAATGGGATAGGGCAGCAGTGAGGTGGGCACTCTAGCCATAAGAAGCCATTTACTGATCAGGACCTAGAAAAGCTGAAAGCAAATCAGCTCGTGGTGTGAGAAAGAAGTAGGTGACAGGGCAAGCAAAGACTCCTCAAAGGCTCCAGGGCCCAGGCCTCAGGGGTCATTCAGGGAAGCTCCCTGAGCTCTCAGAGAATGAAGGGAGTGTGGCTGAGCTGCACAGGAACCCAGGCACAAGGCTTGGGCAGCCCAGTGGAATGGGGGTGCCTGACTATCTGCCTGCAGGACCCCTAGGAGGATGAGACTTGGCACACGGAATCTGTCCTGCAGGAAATGGTGGTGGTGAAACAGGCTGAGAGTCAAATATACTGACAGGCCCCCATGGATCTGCCCCATGGGCATGCTCAGCCCTGAAGACAGAAGAGCCTTATGGGAGGAGACCCACCCCTGGACCCCCTTCCAACGGAGTCACTGCCATGTGCTTTTCAGGGCCTCAGAGTCATCCAGAGGGACACACTGACATCCCTAGGTCCCATTGAGAGCCTTTGGGGAGACATAAAGCCAAAATCCGAGCTGTGATTCGGGCCCGGGAGTGACTTGGGGGAGCTGACAGGTAGGGTTGCTAATGAGATGATCCCCCGGGACCTCCCAACTTTTCCTGGAAAGAGGCAGCTAGGTTTCCTGTAAACCAAATGTATTGGGGCAAGGATCCCCGGAAGGCACCCACCCTCATACAGGTTCAGGAGGGGAGCAGGTTGCCCCCCAGCATCTGCATGAGGGCAGGGCAGAGTGGGGGAAGAGATAGGTAGTGGAGAGCATAGAATCTGAGAGCCCTAGGGAGAAACCCTCTACATTGATTTTAGCTTTGTTTTGTTTTGCTTCTGTCTTTGGGTCACACCTGGTGATCAGGTGCTCAAGGGTTACTCCTGGTTGTGCACTCAGGGATTACCACTCCTGGCGGGGCTCAGGGGGACATATGGAATTCTGGGGGGTTCACACTTGGGTTAGCCTGTATAAGGTAAGTGCTCTACCCACTATGCTAGAGCTCTGTGTCCCCTTCCATTGCTGGAAAGAGGAGCCAACAGCACTAGTATGGTGAGGAAGGAAACATGTGATGGGTTCTTGATATGGTGGACATGGGGCGACCCCCATGCCCATCCAGGAGGGGGTGCTCTGCACACATCTAGTCTGTCATCCATCTCCAAGGCCTTCGAAGGGATCCTGTGGTCCCAGGCCATGGCCCCCGTGACCCCACACTTTGCACTGTCCAGCTCCTGAGAAGTGGGCCTGACTTGCTCCCAAACTCTGTTTGGGCCAGTCAAACTCCCCTAGCAGAGATTTACCACCATTGCTCTTTATAAATGATTTCCTACAGTGTGAAGGACCCCCTGGACCCAGCTGTGAGGACCTGGGCTGCCCGCTTCACCAGCCTCCTTCACCCCTGTCTCTGCCTCCAGACAGGCTCCCCATGGCCTTGAGGGGCAGGAGGTGAGGCTGGGTACTTGCCTCCCACTGATCACCCCCAGGTCTAATGGGGACAGGTGGAAATTGCAGAGGCATATTCAGTACCTGAATAGCTCCTCTGAAGCCTTTCCAGAGTCCAGGCGGGATGTGAGTCCCCCACTGTCTCGGGCAGCTGGCAGCAGCAAGGGGTCACCCAGGGGGACAGCCCCGCCGCTGAGGTCCAGATCCTCAAACAGTTTCAGGGCTGTGGAAAAGAGGGGGAGCAGAGCAGTCACAGGAAGTGCTGACCCGTTTATGGCCACCAAGTGGACAAAACCTAGAAGCAAACAAGGGTGGGGTGGGGAGGGGGGGCAGGGCAGGAGGAAGGCCAGGAACAGGTCTTTGGGAGCCCCACCAGCCCTCCCTGTGCAGTACCCACTTCCCTTTTCCAGTCCTGGGACTTCCTGAGTTTTGAGGAAGCAGCTTCCTCCACTTGCTTGCTGCAGGAACACCCCAGAACAGTCCAGCCAGATCCTTAGGGACTGTACCCCAAGTTTCCAACCAGCGCTTAGGGGAGGCTGACTACCTGCCAGGGGGTGCCACTGCCACTGGGGAGCTCACACTTCTGAGCTCAGTCCCCTGCTGGGGTTTGGGGTCTGTCTAAACCCGAGAAGCCCTGTTGTCCCCACAGGTTGGCTGCCTGGGACCCTCATGTTCCCTATACTGTTAGGAAGGACCTGTCCTGGGGCTCACTGTGGGGACCTGGTCTTGCACATGATGTCTTGTGGCCTCCAGTGGCCCTGGTTGGCTGCTGACAAAGGGGCCCAGGATGAAGAGATGAAATAAAGGGCAGAGCCAGGCCAGAGCCCACTTGGTCTGCCCAGGGCCCTGTACCTGGGTTTCTGTGGGCACCAGTCATCTCCTGCTGCAACAGGAGCATCTTGGGACCCAGGGGGTGGGACCACCCTATAGGTGGGCACAGAGGTCATCGGGACATCAGTCTTTGTCCACACTGACTCAAAGTTCAGGGGTGATGAGAAACACCCACAGCCCCAGGCTGTTTCAGGTTTGGGTGTCTGGGCATCACTAGCCATGTTTGCCAGGGTGGAAACACAGAAGGGGAGACAGATACCCTCTCTGCTATCCATTAGGGTCACCCCAACTCACGGTCCCTGAAAGGTGCATCTTCCTGGACACGGGGGGTCGTGCTCTTCCCACTAGGACCGAACAGGTCTTCATCGGGATCTACTTCTTCATCAAAGATGGTGGCCCTGGGCAAAGGTCTGGGCTTGGGCTTGGCTGCCATTTCTGGGGGCTTCTTGGGCTTCTTGGAGCTGCAGGTTCACAAAAAAAGGGGCTCAGGTGAAAGTGTGGCCCACAGGAATCTGTACCAAGAGGGGAGCCAGCTCCTGATCAGTGCGCCAGGACAACCCAGCTCTACCTTGTGACACACACGTTCTGGGGACTCCCAGGCCTCCTCAGAGGGAGAGAGATAGACACAGAATGGTCTCACTCATCTATGGGTTTTGAGAAAAATAAAAGACATTTTTGCAATAGTTCTCAGAGACAAAAGAGAGGAGGACTGGAAGGTCCAGCTCACGACATGAAGCTCACCACAGAGAGTGATGGGTACAGTTTCAGAAATAATTACATTGAGAACCATCATAACAATATGTGACTGAATGAGGGAAGTAGAAAGCCTGTCTAGAGCACAGGCCAGGGTGGGGAGGGGAGGAGGGACACCTGAGACACTGGTGATGGGAATGTTGCACTGGTCAAAGGTTTTTTTTTTTTTTTTTTTTTTAATATAAAAATAAATAAATAAAAAAAAAGAAACTTGTTAGGGAGACCATCTTAATATTAATTCTATAAAACATTCAGTTATGAATTAACCACTCATCAAAATATGCAGAGGATTTATATGCAGGAAGGGGAAACACTATGGTATCTAAAAGAAAAAAAAAACAAACCTTATGTGGTCAGAGCCTTCTGGGGTGCTGCCCCCAGACCCCCTGTTCCTCATGGCCAAATGTCTGAGGTCAAGATCAGGAAAGAAAGGGGAGCCAACCTATTAAATAATCCCTCCACTCAGCAGTGAAACCAGTGCTCCAGGAGTCAAGCCCACCTGTATCAGGCAGCCCCTCTGGACTCAGCCTCACCTGGCTTATCCCCTGAAGAGTCCCCTTTGGGGCTACTTCGCTCCCTGGCTGAAGCCCTGCTCTGAGTCTGCACTGAAGGGGATGATTGGGGGTCAGAGGGATGCTGAGGAAGAAAAGCCTGGATTCCCCACCTCCCACCCCATCCTTGTCCATAGAAACACAATGGTGATGTGCTCAGCCTGGACAGTCCCACCAGTACAACTGGCCGGAAGTTGCCCGGTAATGTGTGTCCCCTGAAAATGGCAGGATTTCTGTTTTTTTACGGAGCTGGGATTTCCGGAGTTCCGGGATTTTCTGCATGGCGAGCAGTTCCATGAGCCTGAGGTCACTTTCTGAGCTTATGTGCCCAGAGGCTGGTCCCAGCTGGAGCCAAGGGACAGAGAAGTCTGCAGCAGATAAAAATAGTGGCTGGGCCCAGGGCGTGGGCCAGCAGGACTGTCAGGCTGGATGGAGACATAGGGGTTTGGGGAGCTGTGGGATCCCAACTGAGACAGGGAAGCTATGAAGGCCAGAAGCCCACCCAGAGGAACCCAGGGCCACCATCACTCCTCTGAGCTAGGGGACAAAGCCCTGGAGGGATTCTCACCAGCTCCTTGGTCAGAGGTGGCAACAACAGAGGTTCAGAGAGGCTGAGGGTTTGTGCAAAGACACACAGCAACCTGGGAGTGGGGTGGGAAGAAATACTAGAACCAGAGCTGCCATGTTCCCTTGAAATGCTCAGGAGCAGAAAGGAAAGAAGTGAGCAGGGGACAGAGATAAGATGATGCTTGGCTACCAACCCCAAACAAAAGTGTTCCCCCAACTTCCTCTTTCCTAAAACCTCTTCCTTTGATATATAAAAGCTCGCCTGGATTACTCTGCCTTGCCCTACCCAGGTGGATTTAGTTTTGGATAATAAAGAGAAGGAGTTCCCGTTTGGGACTGAGACAGAGAGCATGGCAGAAGGCCACAGATGCTATGAACTTCCTTTCCCAACTGTCTTGGTTTACTATTTCTTCGTTGCTACCTTGCTTCTTCAGACCTGGCTGCGTGGGGTTGAAGGGCTGTTAAGCAGGAAGTCAGGCAAAGAAGACAGAAAAGGTTTTCTTTGGGGGCCGGAAAGATAGTATGGAGAGAACACATTTGCCTTGTATACAGAAGGTCGTTGGTTTGAATCCCGGCATCCCATATGGTCCCCCCCTCCCCCCCCCGAGCCTGCCAGGAGCGATTTCTGAGTGTGGAGCCAGGAGTAACCCCTGAGCATTGCCGGGTGTGACCCTCCCCCCCCCCCCAAAAAAAAGGTTTTCTTTGAGTTTTTTTTTTTTTAATGTCACACCCGGTGACACTCAGGGGTTACTCCTGGCTATGCACTCAGAAATTGCCCCTGACTTGAGGGACCATATGGAACGCCGGGGGATCGAACCACTGTTCGTCCTGGGTCAGCTGCGTGCAAGGCAAAAGCCCTACCTCTGTGCCATCGCTTCAGACCCAGAAGACAGAAAAGGTTTTGCATTTGGCGAAGCAACATTCTGTCAGCTGCCAACCAGGAATGAGGCTGAGGCCCAGGGGTTCCATCTCCTTCTCCACCTGCACTGCCCCCATCCCAGTGGGCTACAGGACACACCACCGAGCCCTGTGGCACCACTGCCACCAGCTCCCCCTTGGCACAGATGGAAGACAAAGCCCTCGATGACAGAGAGGAGGGGATCCTCATATGTTTAGACACTTGCACCAGGGATGGGCTGAGCAACTCACTGGGGGGTGGGAAGAAAGGGAGGGGCAGGTGTCACAGGCGGTCTGTCGGCGCCCTGGATGGGCAGACGCGTGCAGGCATGTTCCCAAGGCCGCTGGTGAGTGCATAGACAGACGCCAGCTTCCCGCCGAGCGTGCCTGACAGGAGACAGATGTCGGGGCGCGGAGTGTGGGAGGGGAGGCGCAGACGGGCGCTGATGGCTCCATGACCCATGGCAGAGGCCTGTGGCTCAGGCATCTCCGTGATAGGCGGGAGCCATGGGAGTCTCATCTCCACCAGCTGCCTGGGTAGGCCCTGGGCCAGACCACTGCTGTACCTTCACCCCCTAGGGCCTGAGCACCCCAGAACCTCAGAGGCACTGCCTAAACAGAAACCTAAAGGTGGAACCTTCTCGAAGCTGGCTACATGGACCAAGGGACCCAGGGGTTCCAGCAAAGTGAGTGATGCTTCGCCAAGTGCAAAACTTCCTTTGCCTGACATAAGGCACCTGGCGCTTTCCTTCATTGATTCTGCTTTGCTTCTCCAATTAGGGACAATCTCAGCTTATGAGCTATGGGGATTCCTTCCCAGGCCAGGTTATTTGCGGCACCTGAGGCTGAGGGGGTGCATCACAGGAAGCCCATCCAGATGGGAAGTAGGGAGGAGCTGGGGGAACTGAGGGCAGGCCTGGCAAAAAGAACCCCAAGGCAGGGCAGCAGGTTGGAAGCGGGGTGGGGAGGTGATATCTGAGGAAATTCAGGGTTTGGCATTACCCTGGTTCATTATCCAGGAAGGTACACTAAAGTGGGGTACAGGGAGCCTGAGCCTGGTGTTTCCCTTTGGGGTGAGTTTCTTTTCTTTTCTTTTCTTTTTTTTTTTTTTGGTTTTTGGGCCACATCCGGCAGTGCTCAGGGGTTACTCCTGGCTGTCTCCACAGAAATAGCTCCTGGCAGGCACAAGGGACCATATGGAACACAGGGATTCGAACCAACCACCTTTGGTCCTGGATCGGCTGCTTGCAAGGCAAATGCTGCTGTGCTATCTCTCTGGGCCCTGGGGTGAGTTTCTTGGTGTAAGAAAAGGAAACACAGAGGTGCACCCAGTAACTGCTTCCTGGGTTCAGGGTGTCTCTAGACAAGTGGCTTCATTCAAGGTCCCAAAATGAATGGGCCTGTTCTTGGGGTACAGAGGCTGGAAAGCAAGTGCCCAGGCCATGTTGGTCCTGGTGGCCTGATGGCCCAGTGGTATGGCCCTGATGCAGGGCAAGGGCCAGATCCAACAGACAATAGGAAACAAACCCTAAGCTCTGCCCTCTGCAGCTCTGGCCACCCCCCTAGTCACTTAGATCCCCCACCCCCCAGCAAAACCCGAGTAGTCAAATGGACTCCCCCATCAACCACACAGACTATAGGGTGTCCCACTTAGAGCTATGCCTCCCTGGCTTCTGGGGAGCACACTGAAGGCTGCCCCTTCACTCCAGAACCCTCCCTCTGCTGAAACTTGTCTCTGAGTCCCGCCCAAATGCAGACCCCAGTGCCCCTTGGTGCAACCAGCTCTGAAGACTCTCCTTTGCCACACTTCCCATGTGTATCTGCTCATATTTCTTCCCAGACACCCACTAAGTTCTAGAAGCAGGACCTGGGGGTGAAAAGACCAGCCTCTCCCTCTGAAGCTGAGGGTCCCAAGGGACCCGGGAGGGCCAGGGATGGGTGGGCTTGTAGGGAAAGCCGGTGGGAGGCAAGAAGCGATTTTTGCAAGCCCACTCACTGGGTTGGGAAAATCAGGGCATTCAGCGAATCCAGCAGGGCCAAAAGCATTTACTTTCAGGGCGCAGCAGCTTGGCACCTGCAGAAGTTTCCATGACCTTGGCCTGGGCAGGTACCTGCCAGGAAAGCTTCAACTCAATGCCTGTGCTCCCAGGGGCCTTGGAAAACCTGCCCAGAGCAGGAACCTGGCTGGGAGAGATGGTACAGCCAGATGCAGTCTCCTAGGCGGGACTGAGACTTGGAAAGACCCAGCCCGTCAGGAGGCTGAACCCTCTCACATGGACCGAGATCACGTTCTGGCAACTTATCTGGCCACAAACAAAGTCTCTGCTAGGCTTGGGGCAAAGAGATTTCCTTGGAATCCGTTCTCAATCTTTCTATACAAATCAAGTAATGACTCGAAATCTTTCCAGCGCCAGGGTGGAGCTGCTAAGGCCGAGACCTTCCTCTTTCTCAGAACAGAAAGATAGAAGTTAAACGTGAAAAACAAACAATGTGCCCCAGGGCCAGAGCAACAGGACAGTAGGTAGTGCGTGACTGCTTAGCACGTTGCAGATCTCGGGTACAATTCCTGGCATGCTAGGTGGTCCTTGAGCACCATCAGGAGTGATTCCTGAGCGCAGAGCCTGGAATAAAAACAAAACAAAACAAAACAAAACAAAACAAAAAACAACAAACCCAATGTGGCCAGAGAGCAGCAGTTGGAGGATGCAAGGTGATATAAGGCACATACATGGGCAAGTAGTCTGGGTCCTGCAGGCTGGAAAAGCACAAATCTCCACCAAAATGGAGAGCACCAGGGTAGGTGGGCGGGGAGGCCCTTCTTTGCTTTAATACATGCTAATGGTGTAGTAGTGTGTCTTTCCCCTAATCAGAAACAGGTTTAAAAGACAAAGGAAAGCCGGCTCCTCTGCTCTGCGCTTTGTGCAAAAGCAGACATACTTGCAAGCGGCCTTGTCGCGGAGCAACAGCGACCCCTCGCGGCCGTGGCAGGAAAGGGCGGCGCAGTCTGATGCCAGAAGAGGCGGCTGGCCGGGAAGGTGAACTGGGACCACAGGGGAGCACCCGGGCCAGATGCGCTAGCTGGTGGGGTGCGGGCCGCTGCCTTGATCCTTGCAAGAAGCACAGGATGGGGCAACGGCGCACAAAGCGCCTGCAAAGAATAAAACGGTGCTTCTGACCAAAATAGCAGGGGAGCGGCCTTGCAGGTCCAACTTGGGTGTCCTAGCAGCAGCGAAAGGAGATGGAACTCCACTTACAGACCTGTGTGGACCAGCGAAGCTCTGGACAAATATTCAGCTTTCCCCTGGGGGGGGGGGCGGGGGATCTGAGAGACCAGTGTCCCCCTTCCACAAACTAGAGCGCTGCAGAGTTGGGGGATCCCAGAGCAATCTGTGCCTCCAGTAGGTCAACTGGCTGCTGCTTATTATTATATTACTATTACTAGTTTTTGTTGTTGTTGTTGTTGTTTTTGAGCCACACCTGGTGAGGTTCAGGGGTTGGTTACTCCTGGCTCTGTGCCCGGGAATTACTCCTGGAGGTGCTGGGAGGCCATATGGGATGCCGGGGATTGAAACCAAGTCAGCAGTGTGCAAGGCAAACGCCATACCTGCTGTACTATCACTCTGCACCCTCCATTACTATTCTTTTGTTTGTCTGTTTTAGGACCACACCTTGCCTTACTCCAGAGCTACTCCTGGCCTTGAGCTGGGGCATTTAACCTGGGTGGGAGGGATGCAAGGCCAGCAGGCACCTTAACCTGTATCCCTGCGCTATGGCTCTGTCGCCTCCCCTCAAGGAAAATGGGGGCCAGCAGAGCAGACTATAATAATAAGTATAATGAAATGCACTAATATGTGCTAATCTGTTCCCAGCATTTAGTAAGTTCTCAGAAAATGTCAGTGGGTGTTTTCCCTGACAGAGGAGGTGGCGGGGACGACCTTCCACCTTACACCCTGAGGCATGACGTTAGCTGGAGCCCTCCTATGTGCTCTAGCTTCACAGGGCTGGGGACAGGTGGTCTCAATAGTTGTCAGCAGCCCCTATCCCCAAGAATCTGCTCTTGGAGTTTGTAGGCAATCCACAGGAGAAGTTACCAATCTTAAAAGAGCATTTTCTGGGGCCAAAGCAGTGGTGCAAGCGGTAGGGAGTTTGCCTTGCACATGCTAACCTAGGACCGATGGTGCTTCGATCCCCCGGCACCCCATATGGTCCCCCAAGCCAGGAGCGATTTATGAGCGCATAGCCAGAAGTAACCCCTGAGCGTCACCGGGTATGGTCCAAAAAACAAAACAAACAGACAAACAAAAAAAGAGCATTTTTCCACCCCCAAAAGGGAGCTGCTTAGCAAAGCGCACCCCCAACCCCAGGCTGGTGCCTACCTCACTGTGTGTGAGTTTGTGCTCAGTAGGTAACCTGCACAGCAGTGAGCAAGCCAGTGCACAATTGGAGTCTTGTCTTTACCTAGCTAAGGCCACAAGGGCCCTCAGGCTTGGAGCTGATCAAGAGAGAAGCGCTTCCTTTCCAGCTTACTTCCCTGCTTACCCTTGGTCAAGGAAGAAGAGACCCGCTTACTTCCCCCACTTATCCTCTAGGAGGAGGCCGCAGGAGGGAGGGGCCATCCCAGGCTGCCAGTTTCCTGGTCCTGGTGCCCGTCCCAAGGGCACCTCTGTGTGCCCCTCTGTGTGAACCCCACCGGGAGAAGAAGACCTCAAGCTTCCAGGCCTGAAGGTCCCAGGCTGGTTCAGTGAAACTTGGCCTCAGTGGCCTGTCATTTCTTCCCAGGGGAATAACAACCTGAGGACTTCATCTGTGATGATGAAACTTCAGTCTCTGAGATGGCTGTCAGGCTCAGGCCCCATCATTACAGGTGTCCCCCTGCTCGCCTAGTCCCCCAATCTCTCTTCAGCTGAAAGCTTAGTGAAGAGACAGATGTGCCACCTTCACTGCATCCACACAGATGTGCTGGCTGGAATCAGGGACGGGGGCCATGGGACACAGGGTGGATACCAAAGCCAGGATTCACCCCCAAGCAGTTGTTTCCCAGAAGGGGGCTCAAATCCCCTCAAATCAGCACCCTGACTGACCATGTACCTTTCTGAGGGATGTGACACCCCCCTCCCAGGTCCATTTTCTGACTCTGTGAGATGTGCCTTGAGTCCCCTATCCCCAAGACTTGCCACCCTGATGCTCCATCACCCTGAACCATGGGTGATGTCAGAAACCTCAGCACCAGCCTCAGTTTTTACAAATGTTGGGGCTAAAAAAGGCTGGACCCAGGGATGCGAGAATCCTGCTTTTCATCCGTCTCCCTAGACACCTCAGGCTCCCCGAGGTCACAGCCAATCACCCTGGAATATTGTCTTTTCTCCTGCCACTCTTGCACTCTCTCTGCTCTTACTTTCTCACTCTTCTCCCTTTCTTTCTCAACGAATTACTTGCCAGCCTATGGCTCTGGAGAGACAAGCTGCTCCTCAAAACTTCTGCTCAACCTGAGTTGGGGCTGGGGAACAGCTGAGAGGCCGTGGCTGAGCGCATGTAGCCTGCAGGAAGTATTCCTGCCCTGACCCTCCCCATGGTGGGCCTTGGACCTATGTGACTAACCAGTCCAGTCTGCCACCCCTTTACCAGGGGGCTCCCACATCTCTTCCTGAAGATGGTCAGAGGGTGGGGAAAAGAAGGGATAGGAAGTGAAAGAAACATGCCACCACAAACCAGGGTGATAGCACAATGGGTAGGATTCTTACTCTGTACAGGGCAGACCTGGTTTTGATTCCTGACATCCCATAAGATTCCCTAGTAATTCGGGAGTAATTCCTTAGTGCATAGCCAGGAGTTACCCCTGATAATCATCAGGTATGGTCCCCAAACAAAAGGAAACAAAGAAATGTGTCACGCTCCATTGAGAAGAAAACACAGCCCAGTGCCTGGTCTCCTGACAGTCATGGAAGTGTACACGTATGGGCAGATATGCACATCCATTTGAGGGGGAGACACTATCCAGGAGGACCCCAGGCTCACACTGCCTCCTGGCACCAGGCCTTGCAAAGAGATCTGCCTGGCAGGGGTGCCATGTTACCTAGAATCAGTCACTGCACCATCACCAGGGCCAGCGGTGAGTTGGACACTATGTCCAGACCTTGGGTTCTAGTGGCCCAATGGCTGAGCTGAAGGGGGCTTTGGGTGCCCCATGGGACAGAGAGACAGTGAGCAGGCTGGCCCCCAGGCAGGCCATCGAGGCAAGGATCCAGATTTCCTCAGACACAGAAGGGGCCTCCCGGAAAGGCCTGACTTACCGCATGATGCCCAGTGGGTCCAACAACTCTTCCTCTTCCTCCTCCTCCTCCTGCTCCTGGGCCTTCCCTGTGGGCTCAACCTTCAAGCTGGGGCTGGAAGGGTCCCCCCCATCCAGCAGGTCCTGCTGCTGGAAGAAGTCCAAGGCATCCACGTCATCTGCAGCTCGGCCGCCAGCATCCAGCACGAAGGCATCTCGACCGCTGGGGTCAGCAGCCCCTGGAGTTCTGGTGCCTGGGGGGAGATTGGAGAGAAACTGAGGCACAAGGCAGGCATGAGCAAATGTCTGGTTGACAGCACTTGGAACCGGCCTGGGGAGGAACAGCTGGGCACTGAAGAAACCTGGAGGACAGCTGTGACAAGTGAGAGCTTCTGGGAGAGGCAGTGACAGTGGCTCATGGCTGTGGGTGCTTCAGGCTGCCTCTCCTGTTTCCCACTAATGCCAGAGGCACCTACTAGCACCCCAGACACATGTGACTATTGATTGCTGCTGCCCCAAGCAAAGAGAAAAACCATCTCATGCCACAGAGATTGGCACGCATCACAAAGAACAAGAACAGGGGCTGGAGCAATAGCACAGTGGTAGGGTGTTTGCCTTGCATGAGGCCAAAACAGGATAGACCCCAGCATCTCATATGGTCCCCTGTGCCTGCCAGAAGTGGTTTCTGAGTGCAGAGAAGCCAGGAGTAACCCCTGAGCGCTGCTGGGTGTGACCCAAAAAATGAAAAACAAAACAAACAAAAAAAAAAACAGCAACCAACCAACCAAACAAACAAAGAAACAAAAAACCAAAGAATAAGAACAATGCTGGCCGGATGTGGAGAGAAAGGAACTCTTATTCACTGCTGGAGGGAATGCTGTCTAGTCCAGCCTTTATGAAAAATAAGATGGAAATTCCCCAGAAAACTGAAAATTGAGCTCTCATGTGATCCAGCAATACCACACCTAGGGTTGTACCCTACGAACACAAAAACACAGTACAAAAATGTCTTCCTCACACCTATATTCATTGCAGCGCTATTTATAATAGCCAGACTCTAGAAACAACCAAGATACCCTTCAACAGATGAATGGTTAAAGAAACGGTGGTACATATACACAGTGAAATATTATGAAGCCATCAGGAGAGATAAAGTCATGAAATTTTCCTATATATGGGTGGGTATGGAAACTATTATGCTGAATGAAATAAGTCAGCAGGAGAGAGAAAGACACAGAATAGTCTTATTCACCTATGGGTTTTAAGAAAAATAAGATTTTATTGTAATAACACCCAGAGACAATAGAGATGAGGACAGGAGAACTGGCCATGATATGAAGCTCACCACAAAGAGTGGTGAGTGTAGTTAGAGAAATAACCAAACTAACAACTATCATGACAATGTCAATGGTAAAATGAGGAGTGGGGCAAAGTGGGAGAGAGAGGTTCAGAGTGGGGGAAAGCCAGAGTGGGGCCTGGGAACCCTGTGGGATCCTCTGTATGGTGTCTGAGTTTAGTGGGATGTAGGGGAGTGTGTGTAATGTCAGCGCCCACAGTCCTGTGTGCACATGAGTGGAGCGTACATGTGCTTGGATTGGGCCTTGTGTCTCACACCCACCTGGCAGCCAGGTCATGCATGGCCCCCATCAGGGTACCAGCCAGAGACAGCTGGAGGTTGTGGACATGGGGGTGGGAGGCCTTGAGACAAAGGCTCTGTGGGGGATTAGGGGAAAGCTAGGTAGATCAACGTGTGTGTGTGTGTGTGTGTGTGTGTGTGTGTGTGTGTGTGTGTGTGTGTGTGTCTTATCTATGTGCCTTCTGGGGACTGATGAGAAGTACAAGGGGTCAGAGCATATGAAATCATGGACGAGGCCTGCAGGCAGAGGTCCAGACCCCAGCGGCATCCAGTGGCTTGGTCAATGAGGGTGCCCCCTACTGCCCTACTGACTGTACATCGTCCTGTGACCAAGCAGCCACAGAGGTGGGGTGAGGTGTCCACAGGGGGTTTAGTAGGGGGATAAAGGACCAGATACAGCAGAGAGAGCCCTCAGCACTGCCACGAACAGAAAGCAGAAGAGTCCAGGCCTGGGGGTCAGCCTTGGATGGAGTCAAAGGGCAGGGAGGCCTCAGGGTGTGGAGGGGAGGGAAGAAGGGGGGGGAAGCCACCTCCATACCTAAGAAATCCAGCAGCTCGGGGCTAGCGGCCAGCTGGGCGTCCTGGGAGACATGGCGCAGGAACTGGTGGAACAGGGCCCTCCTCTCCCGGATGTCTGCCTCACCCACAAACAGCACCTTCTTGGGCAGGGGTGGCAGGCTGGCCTCGGGGTAGCGGCCGCGTAGCCTCTGGTACAAGTCCTCTATCTCGCTGTACTTTTTGGAGACCTGGAAGGAGACGCAGTCAGACAGACAGACAGACAGACAGACAGCTCTCCTGAGTGCATCTCCCCAACCCTACAGGCAGCTTGCAGGGTTGTGCACCTCTGGGGACCCTGGAGAGATGCTGCCTTGGAGGATTCTGGGGGCTGGCAGGTCAACCCACCTTCCCAGCACCCTGGCCTCTCTCCCCCTCGTGTTCCTTTGGTGGGTGCCTTAGAGGACTGGCTGGTAGGTAGGTCACCTTTGTTTCTAGCAGCATCTTGGTGAAATGCCCAGAGAGGGGGCTTGGGAAATGGTTTCCTAGCTCAGCCAGCTTCCAGCATGGGGGTGGGCCCTCTGGGGATTTCTCCAGGGGGAGCTTTGTGGAAGGGCAGAGAATTCTTCCAGGAAAGTTAGGCTGGTGCGGTGCCCACCAGGATGCCAGAACTAGCTCCCGGGAGCAACGCAGGTGTGAACCGGGCGCCCTCTGCTGGCCCAACTGATCCCCTACAGGCCTAGGCGAGCCCACAGATCCACCTGGCCTTGATTTCTGGAGTCTCAGGTAGAAAGGGAGGTGGGGTGCGGCTGAGGGGCTTTGAATCAGGGGTCCCACCCCACCCAGGGCGTGCAGTCATCAGTGCTCCCAAGCGAGGGTGCATCCGCGACTAGAAAAATTCTCCTACTTAGGGGAGATTTCCAGTGTCCCACACATAAGGCAGGCATCACCATTCCAGTCGGGGTCAGAAATGGTGGGGGGGGGGGGGGGCTGCTCTGTCTGTGCATGTGGAGGTATCCGCTCACACACACAAGCAATCAGGGACCACCCATCTTCCCAAGGCTGGCACAGAAATTCCTTTTCCTGCTTGGAGCAGGAACCAGAGTCTTTGTTCACTTTGCTTTTTCAGCTGAAGCATTTGCCCTCCCGGAGAATCCCAGCCCTGGGCTGCACCCCCAGATTTCAAGGCGAGAAGTACGGTTTCAAATTTCACAGATGGTTCAGTCTGAGATGCACCTGCAGGTATGCACACCTGTGTCTGCCCCCACCTCATGCCGGGGGTGTCAGGTCTGAACAGTGACACTGGGGAGGTGCATGGGGGTGTGGAAGGTTTGGAGGCATGCTCTCTCTCTCTCTCTCTCTCTCTCTCTCTCTCTCTCTCTCTCTCTCTCTCTCTCTCTCTTTGCTTTTAGGTCTACACCTGGTGATGCTGAGGGGTTACTCCTGGTTATGTGCTCAGAAATTGTTCCTGGCTTGGGGGGACCATATGGGATGCTGGGGGATTGAACCACAGTCTGTCCTAGGTTAGCATATGCATAGGGCAATAACGCCCTACCACGTGATGCCACAGCTCGGGGACCCCATGGAAAGCCAGTGCCCTTCTTCATTCTTCTTCTTTATTTTGTTTTTGGGTCACACCCGGCCACGCATCAGGGGTTACTCCTGGCTCTTATACTCAGTAAATCGCATCCCTGGCAAGCTCGGGGGACCATATGGTAGAAATTGGTGCCCAGGGGGTGAACCAGGATTCGAACCACAGTCCCTTCTGCCATGTAAGTGAGAACCCTCCCTGCTATCTTCTCTTGGCTTGAAGCATGCCTTTCTTATGGGACAGTTGGGACGGCTGATGGTTACAACTATGATCCCCAAAGGCCTGCCAAGAGTCCAGGGCCTAGTTCCTGGACATCCCTCTTTTATTCCCAATGTTCAAGGGTGGAGCCCACCAGGTGGCCAAAAGCTTTGTGCAGCAGGATTGGACCCACTGGCCCGGAGCCTGTTCTCACTCTGGAATATTACAGCAATCACACTGAGAAAAGGTCACGCTCACTCTTTATCCATTTGGTTCCAGGACACACCCAGAGGTGCTCAAGGCTTGTTCCTGGCCCTGAGCTCAAGGATCACACTTGGTGGAGCTCAGAGGACCATCTGGGGTATCAGGGATAAATTCAGGATGGCCATGTATAAGGCAAATGGTTTAACATTGCACTATCACTCTGAACCCGAATCAACACTTTAAGCTGCTCCTGAGGACCCTCTGGATGTCTCTGTTGGAAGAAACTTGCATTTTCACTCCCCAGAGCTAGTGGCTTTTGGCAGAGGCCATGGGAGCTTTGTTGGACTCAGTTTCCCTGTTTGCTTTGGCTGCTAGAGACTCAGAACTAACTTGGGAGCCTGCAGGTCGGGTCTGGAGTCTGGACCCTTCTGGAAGTTGCTGCCCCTGAGTTCCTTGTTTCTGTTTTCTAACTATCCCTGGGCTGTCCCTGTCCTCGCCTGCCACTGTCCCCCGGGTCAGCTCCCTATCCCTGCCCTGCACCTTCCAATGCCATCTGCTTGCAGACTTTGAAGATGACTTCCACGCAGGTCCCCCAGAAACCTGCCCTATACCAGCTCCATCTTGGCAGTGGTTGTGTGTGTGTGTGTGGGGGGGGGGGGGTGTGGATGCAGTGGGCGTGGTCACTTTCCAAGGTTCCCCTTTAGATCTGTCCTATTACTAGGCCCCTGGTTTGGGCCCCTGGAAACAGGAGGGAAGAAGCATAGAGCACTTCTTAGAAACAACTCCCATCTCTCCACTCACCCATGACCCAGACCAGCCATCCGCCTCCGCAGGGCATTTCTGCATTTCTGCACTCGCCTCCTCCCTCAGGCCCTGCCGGTTCTGGCCAGGCCAGCCATAAGGCCCTGTCCTACTAACCACTTGGAGAATGGGACCAGGCCACACCCCATTCTAATTTCTCTTTGCTGAAACACTGGGCTCAGCTGAATAAGCTCTGGACCTCAGGACTGGCTCATCTCTCTTGCTTCAGCTAGGGAGACTCAGTGGACTGGGTTCCTCCCTTTGCCCCCACCCCCACTGTTCTAGCCACTATTTTCTATCTTTCTTTCCTTCTTTTTGTTTTTGTTTTTTTGGGCCACACCGATGACACTCAGAGGGTACTCGTGGCTATGCACTCAGAAATCGCTCCTGGCTTGGAGGACCATATGGGACACTGGGGGATCGAACTACGGCCTGTCCTAGGTCAGCTGCTTGCAAGACAAATGCCCTACCACTTGTACCACAGCTCTAGCCCCTTCTGTGGCACTTTTTTTTTTGGGGGGGGTGTCACATCTGTTGATGCTCAGGAGTCATTCCTAGCTTTTGCACTCAGGAATTTCTCTCCTTTTTTTTTTTTTTTTTTTTTTTTAGTTTTTGGGTCATACACAGCAGTGCTCAGGGGTTACTCCTGGCTCTAAGTTCAGAAACCGCTCCTGGCAGGCTGGGGGGACCATATGGGTTGCCGGGATTCGAACAACCAACCTGATTGCAAGGCAACCCTACCTCCATGATATCACTCCGGTCCCCTGCTTGTGGCACTTCTAGCCTCTTCCAAGAAGTCCCCCAGGATATTTCCTGAGGATGGGTGTGGTGATCCTTTACATACATACCCACAGACTGGCTGCGTGTCCAGTCACCCCTCCTCTGTCTCTTTACAACTTGATCTCCCCTACCCTCCCCTGGCTGGGATCCTCTGGCCATGTCCACCTGTCCCCCAACACCCATTTCCTCCACTCCAGCTCTGTACCCCCAGGTGCTGGGCTGCCCCTGGCTGTGCCCCCAGCTCACTAGAAACTGGACCACGTCGTCAGGCTTGTGCTTGGCTGACTTGAAGGCGGCCAGTCGGGTGACTACCAGGATCTGGTACTCCACATGGCCGGACATCATCTTCCCGCGCACCTCCTGGTGCTGGGGCACCGCCAGGTCGATGCCCGTGTGGACATTCTGGATCTGCCTGCGAGGGAAGAGGACAAGCTGTCAGTGGGTTTCAGGAAGCAAAGCAGAACCCTGGGGGACTGGTGTTTGGGGGCTCTGCAGGCTGCACTCTAGTCAGGCCCTACTGAGGGTTCCGTTCATTGCTCCTGGCCGACCTCTCGAGTGCTCCCCCAAACCCCCAAACCTTGTACCCAGGAGCCAGGGTGGTTTCTAGAAGTGCTCAGAATGCTGCACAGTCAGTGCAAAGTCCCAGCTGGGCCAGAGAGGGGGGCTGGTGGCTTCTGAGGGTCATGCTCAGCTCTACTGGAAGAGCTGAGGCTAAGGGGTACCAAAGGCACTGAGGGTCACGGCAGAAATGTCTAGAACTTGGGGCACGGCAGGCTCTGAGCGGACCATGAAGGGTTGTCGGGAGGAGGTGAATGGGGGCGGCAGCCCAGGCCCTCATAGGACTCATGCCAAACCAGCCCCTGGGCACGGCAATTCCTGCCACTTAACTGACCCCGACTTGGGGTTCTCCAGAGTGGGGTCCCTGAAGCATTATCATCTGGGAACTTGCTAAAAGGTTCAGGCCAGAGGCTGGTGTGATGGCATAGCAGTAGGGCGTTTGCCTTGCACGCGGCTGACCCAGGACGAATCTCGGTTCGATCCCTGGCGTCCCATATGGTCCCCTAACCAGGAGTGATTTCTGAGTGCATAGCCAGGAGTAACCCTGAGTGTCATCGGGCGTGGCCCAAAAAACAAAAATAAAAAAAATAAATAAAAGGTTCAGGTTGTACATGAGTAGCCCTAGTGTCCTGGACCCCAATGTCCCCAACCTGATTTCCCTCCAATTCCTCCTTTACCTTAAGAGACCAGAGGTTGGCCGAGATAGTACAGTGAAGGCACTTGGCTGACCCAGGATCAATCCCCAGCATCACTTCGAGCCCCAAAACATAATTCGGAGTGATCCCTGAGCACAGACAGAGCCAGCCAGCAGTGAGCCCTGAGCACCCCATGAGTGTGGACAAAACCAGACAAAGGAACCAGAGGTGTCTCGGAGCTGGACAGCTATAGGGGGAGAGGGTTCTCTCTGAATGACACCCCCCCAACCTTATTTCCAAAGCCACAGGTGAAGGAAGGGGCACCTGGCATTATCCCCCACTACAGGTGCCAAGACCAAGCAGCAAATGCTGAGTGTATCCTAGTGGTCTGGGGATCTGTCACCCTTCAGACTGAGGGTCTATGTGTGAAATGGGCTCTCAGACAACCTCGACTACTCCGACCCTTCTTGCCGGCTGTGGACAGGGGGCCTGCCACTTACCCACTTCTCAAGTATCCCTATCCCGCTCCATCTACTTCTCATGATTTTCTGGAACATTCCTACCTGCTTCAGTCAGGCTCCACAATCATTTTTTCTTGGTGGGAGAAGGGGAGGTCACAGATGGCAGAGCTCAGGGGTTCCTCCTGGCTCTGCACTCAGAAATCGCTCCTGGCAGACATGGGGGATCATATGGGATGCCGGGAATTGAACTGTGGTCTGTCCTGGGTTGGCCGCCTGAAAGGAAAGTGTCCTACCGCTGTGCTATCGCTCCAGCCCCTTCACTCTCACTTTTTAATTTAACTTAGTTTTATTTTATATTTTGGCTTTGGGGCCATACCAAGCTTTGCACAGAGGTTACTTCTGACTCTGCACTCAGGAATCAATCCTGGTGGGCTTGGGGGGCTTATATGGGATGCTGGGGATCGAACCTGGGTCAGCCATATGCAAGGCAAGTGCCCTCTTCGCTGTGCTATCAAATCGACCTTTTCTCTCACTTCTATGACATCCAGAGCTAACATCTGGCTGGCTTCCCCTTCCCTGCACCACTCTGCTCCCTTTCTAGTAAATGTTACCAAGAGCTGCCTCTTCCCCACTTGTCCCTCTCCTGGTCGGCCTTTCTCCTCCAGGACTGAGACCACAAGTGCCCAAGCAGGACCACAGTCCACAGGGTAATGGTTGACCCACACTCCCCACTTTTCTAATGGCCAAAACATGAGGTGCCACTGCCTGAAGGCCAATTCACACCCTTACTCTCAACACATGCTCTAGGCCAGGGGTCTCAAACTCAATTTACCTGAGGGCCTCAGGAGGCAAAGTCAGGGTGATCCTTGAGTGCAAAGTCAGTAGTAAGCCTTGAACATTGGGGGGTGTGACCCAAACAACTAAAACAAAACAAAACAAAAAAAGATTCCTCTAGGGCAGGGCTACAAAATGTTGTACGGAGGGCCGCAAATGGCCCGTGGACTGCGAGTTTGAGACGCCTGCTGGCTTTCCATCTGCTTCCTGTCTGCCCACACTCTGGTCTCCGTAGTCCCCAATCTTGCTCGATGGATGTCCACATGTACCTGGAGGCCACAGACCTCAAGTGCAGGTCCGGTCCCAGGGCCCACTTCCCTGGGTTGTATGGCTGACACCATCACCCTGCTCTCTGCCTGAAAGTCAGCCCAGATCTTTGTCCTCCACTTGGGCACTCTTCAACTCCTTCAACTTCCTGTGCCTAAACCGAGGTCGAAGTCAAGCCCAAGTCGTGATCCCTAAGCTCAGCCTCAGATCCCCTGAGTTTCAGCAAATTCAAAGTCTATGAGCCCCGAGTAGAGTCCACTAAGGCCTGGCTGTCCTGCGTTCCCGAGGAGCCCTTCAGGGGTCTCTATACTGGACTCTCTTCACCGCAGACAAAGAACCTTCATGAAATCCTGGCACACCCACCAGGCTAGTGTGTGTATATGTGTGTATGCCACTATCCATGCATGTTCACCAGGCTGGATGTGTGTCTGTATGGTGCTGCCCATGCCCTACCCTCACCACCTCCATCCTGGTACTTAGCACCTCCTGCCCTGAGACATGGCCACCCACCGCCTACCTGCACAATCAGCAAAGCACCCTATCTTAAGAATTTAGCAGCCCCCAAGAAGCTATTTCCTGTTGTCACTTCTTTACCCACAGATTGTCCTGGAGAGATAGCAGGTTTCCTTCACTTACTGCCCATGATCCCCCTAAAACTGTAGCAGGAATTTGGACATGCCGCCATGGCCCCCAAAACATGAGCAGTCAGGGGCACAGGAGAGGGCAGCTGGAGGCATAGGTGGGGAGGAGGGGGACAGACTGGTTAAAAAATCCAGCTGGGACACAATGTGTGTGATGGTTGGGAGGGTTTAGGGCAGGGGTCTCAAACTCAATTTACCTGGGGGCCGCAGGAGGCAAAGTCGGGGTGAGGCAGGGCCGCATAAGGGATTTCGCTTACCGAAAATTCGCAATAAAAAGTCGCATTAGTAAGAAACAAAATCGCAAAAAATCGCATTAAACATTTGCATACCTCTAACGGAACTGCTCGGGGTATGCGAATGTTTAATGCGATTTTTTTCTTACTAATGCGATTTTTACTGCGATTATTCAGTAAGCGAATAATCGCGAATACTGCGATATTTTAAGGCCGGCTGTGGGCCACAAAATGTTCTACGGAGGGCCGCGAGTTTGAGACTCCTGGTTTAGGGGGTGGCTGAGGAGAGGATGGGGGTCCCTGGCGAGGGAGTGTTGACAAGATGAGGGTTCTGGGATTGACCTCACACAAGCCCCGTGGCATAGCTGCTGGTGCCAGGTGAGAAGAAATAATCCACTCATGGAGTGTCATCGTGGTTCAATGGGACCAAGATGGAACTCCAGAGGCCCTCCCAGCACCCCAGCACGTAAACATATCCCATCAGTCTGGAAGTGGCTGAGACAGGTTGACTGCTGGTTGCAGAAAAAGAAACTGAGGGACCAGAGTGACAGAACAGTGGCGAGGGCGCTTGCCTTGCAGCAGACCAACCAGGATTTGTTCTGGGCATTCCATATGGCCCCCCAGTCCTGCTAGGAGTGATTCCTGAATGCAGAGCCAAATGTTGCCCAAAACAAAAAAGGGAAAAACAAGGAGAACTGAGGCCTGTCAGAGGACAGACCTTGAGCAGCTAAGGTGCAGGGAGGCTTTCCTGGCTCTAAAGAATCTGGGGGGTCTCCTGGACAAGACTCTTGGGGAGCCAGCAAGGCTCACTTCTAGTCAGAAGAATTCACTTAGCCTGAGGACGCTTATGCGAACCATGCGTGGCTCAAAGTGGGATGTGGTTGGTAAACACAAATCCCAGTAAGCTTTGACAACATCACTTTCTGTTCCTTTGGCCATGGGGGCTCCCATCGGAAGCTCAGGGGTGGGGAGCAGAGAAACAGCTTTGCACACCAAGTGTGTGTGTGTGTGTGTGTGTGTGTGTGTGTGTGTGTGTGTGTGTGTGTGTGTGTGCGCGCGCCTCAGAATCTGAATTTAGTGATTGGAGCAGCTGCCCACTGTGTGTGTGTGTGTGTGTGTGTGTGTGTGTGTGTGTGTGTGTGTGTGTGTGTGTGTGTGTGTGTGTGTGTGTGTGTGTGTGAGCCTCAGAATCTGAATTTAGTGGGTGGAGCAGCTGCTCACTCTGCAAAGGAACCAAAAAGCACAAAACAGGGTGGTGGTGGTAGCACAGTGGTAGGGAGTTTGCCTTGCATGCACCTGGCTGACTCAGGACGGATGGGGGTTCAATTTCTGGCATCCTATATGGTCCCCAGAGCCTGGCAGGAGCGATTTCTGAGCGCAGAGCCAGGAGTAATCCCTGAGCACCTCCAGGTGTGCCCCCCCCCCCAAAACCAAAACATCCAAAACCAAAAAACGGGGGTAGAGGCAGGAGGCAAACCCAGTGCTTGGGGGGAGGGCACACGGCATCCTGCACCTTGGGAGGGGTCCCCCTTGAGGGGCCAGGCCCCCAGCCACATTCCAGAGAGGTTGTCACTTCTCTCCCTGCCACTGCTGGACCTCGGGTTCCGGGGTGCGGCCCAAACTTGGGTCCGCCCCGCAGTCGTGCCAGGACAACAGAACTTTGGACCCAGTGGGTCTGGGGCTCCCCTGCTCCGAGCGGCTGGTGGGGTTCGCCCCCAGCTTTAGGGGGGTCCCGGGGACGAATTGGGGAGGCAGGGATCGCGACTCTGGGGAAATCGAATCGAGATCGCGGCCCACTGGGGATACGGGGGGAGCCTGGATCTCCTTCTGAGTCCATCGGGGCTCCCCGGGGCCCCCCAACTCGCAGGCAGGGCCGTGGCGGGGGAGGACGGGCGCGTGGCCGGGCCCAGCGGGCGCCCCGGGCCTGCAGCGCGCGCGCCCGGACTCGGCGTGGGCACGACGGGGCGCTGGGAACTAGGTGGGGCTCACCTGGAGGTGACGAGCACCGCGGGGGACTGCATGACAGTTTGGGGATCCGAGGCCGCGCGGTCCGTCACGGGACCCGCCGCGTCACACTGGACCCGCCCCGGCCTCGCGTCCGACCGACCCAGGTCCGCCCTCTGGCGGCCACCCGCTTCTGGTCGCTCTCCTCTCTGTCTCTCCTCTCTCTCCTCTCTCTCTGTTTCTCTCTGTCTCCCTGTCTCTGTCTCTTTGTCCAGAAGCCACTTTGGACCCAGAGGCCTTTTTATTTATTCTCTCTCTCTCTCTCTCTCTCTTCTCTCTCTCTCTCTCTCTCTCTCTCTCTCTCTCTCTCTCTCTCTCTCTCTCTCTCTCTCTCTCTCTCTCTCTCTCTCTCTCTCCTCTCTCTTATCTGTCTTTCTTTCTCTCGGTCTAAAAGCCACTTTGGACCAAGAGGCCTATTATTATTATTAATTATTAATTATTCTCTCCTCTCTCTCTTTCTCTCCTCTCTGTCTCTGTCTCTCGGCCCAAAAGCCACTTTAGACCAAGAGGCCTTCTTTTCTTTCTTCTTTCTTTCTTTCTTTCTTTCTTTCTTTCTTTCTTTCTTTCTTTCTTTCTTTCTTTCTTTCTTTCTTCTTTCTTTCTTTTCTTTCTTTCTTTCTTTCTTTCTTCTTTCTTTCTTTTCTTCTTCTTCTTCTTTCTTTCTTTCTTTCTTTCTTCTTTCTTTCTTTCTTTCTTTCTTTCTTCTTTCTTTCTTTCTTTCTTTCTTTCTTTCTTTCTTTCTTTCTTATTTCTTCCTTCCTTCCTTTTCCTTCCTTCCTTTCTTTCTTCCTTCTTTCTTTCTCTCTTTCTTTTTTCTTTCTCTCTTTTTTCTTTTCTCTCTTTTTTCTCTTTTTCTCTTTCTTTCTCTTTCTCTTTTTCTCTCTCTTTCTTTTCTTTCTTTCTTTCTTTCTTTCTTTCTAATTTCTCTCTTTCTTTTCTTTCTTTCTCTCTTTTTTCTTTTTCTCTTTCTTTCTTTCTCTTCTTTCTTCTTTTTTTCTTTCTCTTTCTCTCTCTTTCTTTTTCTTCTCTCTCTCTCTTTCTCTCTCTCTTTCTTTTTTTTTTTCTTTCTTTCTTCTCTCTTTCTTTCTCTTTCTCTCTCTCTTTCTTTCTTAATTTCTCTTTCTTTTCTTTCTTTCTTTCTCTCTCTTTTTTCTTTCTTCTCTCTCTTTTTCTTCTTTTCTTTTTTTCTCTCTCTTTCTTTCTTAATTTCTCTTTCTTTTCTTTCTTTTCTTTCTTTCTCTTTTTTCTTTCTTTCTCTCTCTTTTCTTTTTTCTCTCTCTCTCTTTCTTTCTTTCTTTCTTTCTCTTCTCTCTTCTCTTTCTTCTTTCTTTCTTTCTTCTTTCTTTTCTTCTTTCTTTCTTTCTTTCTTCTTTCTTTCTTTCTTTCTTTCTTTCTTTCTTTCTCTTTCTTTCTTCTTTCTTCTTTCTTTCTCTCTCTCTCTCTCTTCTTTCTTTCTTTCTTTCTTTCTTTCTTTCTTTCTTTCTTTCTTCTTTCTTTCTTTCTTTCTTTCTTTCTCTCTTCTCTTTCTTCTTCTTCTCTTTCTCTCTCTCTTTCTTTCTTTTTTACTTTCTCTCTTTCTTTCTTTTTTACTTTCTCTCTCTTTCTTTTTTACTTTCTCTCTTTCTCTCTTTCTCTCTCTTTCTTTCTTTCCTTTCTCTCTTTCTTTCTTCTTCCTTCTCTCTTCCTTCCTTCCTTCCTTCCTTCCTTCCTTCCTTCCTTCCTTCCTTCCTTCCTTCCTTCCTTCCTTTCTTTCTTTATTTCTTTCTTTCTTTCTTTCTTCTTTCTTTTCTTTCTTTCTTTCTTTCTTTCTTTCTTTCTTTCTTTCTTTCTTTCTTCTTCCTTCTTCTTCTTATTCTTCTTCTTATTATTATCTCTTGGTTTTGGGGCCACACCTCATGACGCTCAGGGGTTACTCCTGCCCAGGGGTGGCGAACAAGTTCGACACAAAGAGCCAAAATTTTAAACTGTGAGAGTCAGAGAGCCACACCACGCAGTGACCTGCCAAAACAGACAAACACACAAAAGCATCTAATTTTAATAATAGTCTATTAAACACATATTGCATTTTGCCATTTTGAGTGAGGGTCAAAATCCTGCAGTGATGGTGAGGGTGTGCTGCGTCCTCCACACTCAGAACTCACGGCCAGATGTGACCGAACATGTGACACCGGGTCCCCCTGCTCGCTGGCCCGTGCAGTTGTTTCCGAGGTGGGGGAGACGGGACTCTGCACTCGGAGATCTCTCCTCAGAGGTCCCTCCTCAGAAGCAGCAGAACAAAATCCAAACTTGGCAAAGAGCCACAGTAGACAAAAGAATGAGAAGAGGCAAAGAGCCGCATTCATTTTGGTCCGGAGTCGCGCGTTTGCCACCCCTGCTCCTGCCTCTGCGCTAAGAAAACACTCCTGGCTTGGAGGACCATATGGGACGCTGGGGATTGAACCTAAGTCCCTCCTGGCCAGCCGCGTGCAATACAAACGCCCTACAGCTGTGCAATCACTCCAGCCCTAGAGAGGCCTTTCTGGAGCCTTGCACGGGAAGCTCAGCCCGCACTGAGGGCCTGGAGCTGGGGGAGCTGATCCGACACTCCACCACCACCACCCAGCACACACACACCTAGCTCCAAAGTCCTCGGTGGGTGTCCTCGTGCGCTAAGTGCTCCTGTTGTGTCCTCGTTAGAAGTTCTGGGGATGGGGTGCTCGGTTTAGAGCCTAAAGAATGAGGTCCGAGGACCACAGTGAAGATACAGGGACCAGAGACAGACACCCTGGGGATGCTCTGAGAGCTGGAGAGCCCAGTGGGAGGCCGCGCAGAGCTGAGAGTTTTGAACCTAAAGAGAAGCCTTCCCTCAAGGCCTTTAAAGCTTCCAGAAGTACCTTCATCTTTCCTGTTAAGAAAATGATCCCACAGCAAGCTTGCCAGGGGAGGGTGGGAAGAAACAGAGGGGGTGCAACTCACCACAGCACTTGGGCAGCAGGGAATGACAGTCCTGGAGCAGAGGGGATGACCTGACAGGAATCTAGGGGGTGTCTTCTTGCTGAGTCTTCGATTCCCAAGTTGGGAACATGAGCTTGATTGGATATGGAAAAGGGGGTCCTCTAGGAACTAATTCTGGGTGAGTCCTTGCTCAGAGGGGACCATGCCCACCCACTGCTGAGAAAGGCTGAGTGAAAGGGATCTGGATTTGGTCAGGAGAGAAACTCTGTCACCTCCAAAGTTTCGTTCTCCGGGGAAGTTCTCTTGTTCCCTCCTTCCCTTCTTTCCCAGGTGGCAGCCCTCTCACCTCCCACCTTCTGTTAGACTATAACCAGCTCCTCCCCCTTTGGGTTCCCCAACTCCTAGGAATCTTGCCCCTGCCCCTTTCTCCTCCCAGACCAGGGGCTGTGCCTGACCCAGTGTTACCTTCCCCCCATGCCATAGCTGGGAGGGGTCTGTGGTTGGTAATTTAAGGGGTTGCCTGGGAGGCGAGGAGAGGCAGAGGCTGCAAGGAAGGAGATCAGAGACACAGGATGGATGCAGAGAGGCTGCTTAGATTAGAGGCCATGTGAAAAATATACACGTGGTGGTTAGGGCCTTGTAATAAAACTGGATGTCTCCTGAAACTTCAACTGACTGCTTGTGGATCATTTCTTCGCCATCACCCTAATACCTACAGACCCACTGGCTGAAGCGGAGAAAGGCTTCACCATTCACCATCCACACTACTAGGACTTATTAATTAATAATTAATGCAACGATCCAGGGCTGAGCTCCTGCAGCTGAATGCCTGTTGGTCTCCCCATTTCCCCCACCGATTCCTTCTTCTCCCAAGTCCCTGCTGTGGTCCTGGAGCAGAGGTCCTTGTCTCTGCATTCAGGGCCCACTTTCCAGCTCTTCCCCCAGACTCCCCCCCCCAGTACAGTAGTGGGGAACAGCTGGGCACCAGGGCCAGTTGGTCTTAGAAGGGGGACATGGAGTGAGGCATTAGGGACAGAGGTGTCATTTCCGAAGTGGCCCAAGATACAACCAAAGAGGAGGCTCAGGGGTTTGAGTGTAGGCTCCCCATGTCATGTCACTTCCTTCCCCAGCACCACATGGAGCCCTCAGAGCATTGCAAGAGGCAAGAGAACCCCCCCCAAAAAACCCCATAAAACTGGCATAGCCCTTGAGCAGCACCAAGTGAGGTCTTCAAACAAACAAATTAATATTCCCAAATTAAAGTGACCCCAAGGCCCTTCCTGCCCCTACTCGGTGCTCTTTGCACTGAACTCCAATGACAGAGGCCAATATCAGGGCTCAGTGGCACCTCAGTGCTCCAAAAAAGGGCCTTCCAGTGTCTCAGAGAAGGGTCCTGATTTTCTGGGGGTAAGAGAGGTAGTGGGGAGCCTGTTGGGAAGAGTCTTGTAGTTGAGAGCCCCAGAGACCAGGAGCACCTGAGGTTGATGCCTTGTTAACAATAAGTGTGTGAATTTAGGTATTTTTCTTGGCAGAGATCAAGAGACCATATTTGAGCCTGGCTAAAAACAGATAAGCTGGGGCCGGAGAGATAGCATGGAGATAAGGCGTTTGCCTTTCATGCAGAAGGTCAGTGTTTCAAATCCCGGCATCCCATATGGTCCCCTGAGCCTGCCAGGAGCCATTTCTGAGCATAGAGCCAGGACTAACCCCTGAGCGCTGCTGGGTGTGACCCCCCCAAAAAACAAAACAAAACAGATATGCTATTTCTTTAGAGCATCAATAGCTTCTTTTGCATTTTAAAATTTATATTGTGTTTTATGATTATATTTTATCTATCATTCAGGCCCTAACACACATTAATAGCATAATTCTATTATCTAATAAATAATGCAATCGAATACCATATTTGCTGGTGTATAAGACGACGCTTCAACCCATGAAAACTTCCTAAAAGTCAGGAGTCATATTATATGCCGGTATACGGCATGCTGAAACTTGTTCCAGCTTCAGGGACGAGTGATCCGCACCCCTCTTACTTTTAAGAAGTAACTTACTTTTAAGACTTTTAGGAAGTTTTTCATGGGTTGAAGGGTCGTCTTATATGCCGGTAAATACGTAAATAAATAATACCATCTAATTTTATTACCAACCATGTATAAAGTTTATAATAGTGAAAGAGTTTTGCCAATTTTTCTCATTATTGTTGTTATTACATTTTATTATTGTGTTTTGTTTTTATTTTGGGATGAGGCATTGCCGCACTCCTGGCTTACTCCTGTCTCAGCACTCAGAGATACCTCTTAATCGAACTTAGGAAATCATATGGAGTGGATTATGAATTGTATGCCAGTGGGCAAATTTACAAAACAATGGAGGGCTAACATTCTTTACTATCTCTCTGTTGGACTCCAACCACATTGTTATGTTTATGATAGTCATTTTAATAGTTCCGAAATGTTATTTCATTGTTTAGATTGAAATGAAAAAACAACAGTAATAATAGCCTGATGTTGAACAACTTTTCATTAACTTTTTGGTCCCTGTGTACATTGTTTGAATAAAAATCCTATATTCAATTTTTAAATAAAAAAAAAGAATGTGTGTGTATGGGGGGGGGGCTAGGGCACTAGCACGGGTGGGGGGTGGCTTGCAAATGGGTTAATCCCCAGCATCCTATATAGTCCCTGAGCACTTCCAGGAATGACACCTGAATGCAGAGTCAGGAATAATTTCCTGGACAAAAAAAAAGTGTGTGGGCCTCCAACCACCATGCAGAAATGACCCCATTGCGGGGAAAACCCCCTCTGCCCTCTCTAAACTGGGGGACACTGGGTAACTGCACACACGGTTTGTCTGGAATGCAGGATCAGAATCTGATGCTTTCTGCTCATTGCTGCGTTCCCAAAGCCCAGCTCATGTTGGCAAGGCAGGGATGCCAACCAAGTTGCTAAGGGTGGCTCCCTCAGTCTCCTTACCTGCTGGAATCCCCAACCCAGCTGAGCTCTGACCACGCTTCAGCCAGCACTGCCCACTTGGGTGCTCTGGGGACTGACTGCTTCAGTGCTTTGGGGGCTGGGAACCCCACGTGCTCAGTTGAAATATTCCTTCATCTTTAAGGGACAATGTAAGGAAATGGCTTCAGTCCCTGGGATGCAGGCAGAGGCTTTGCTGGGGGGAGAGAGAGAGAGAGAGAGAGAGAGAGAGAGAGAGAGAGAGAGAGAGAGAGAGAGAGAGAGAGAGAGAGAATGTGTGGTGTTAGCACGGGTGCAGCCCCCAGCTTCTCAGCTTGAGATCAGGGTGCAGAGGAGTGGGGTGGGGGGTAGACCAGGTCATGGAATGATGCCATGATATCTGGCTTTGCTGTTGATGCCATGGGACATTCTATGCTGACTGAAAGGAGAGGAAACATGTGGCAATTTCTCAAAGGCCATATGTACCTTCTTCCTCTTTCTTTGCCTTTTACTTCCTCTAAGGCTGGAAAAGTTAGACACGTTTGTTCCCTGTTTCCCTTGTAGCTTGTTGGATTCTACCTTATTTTACCTAAAACAAAGCTTATCCCTAATTTCTTTGTATCTAATTTCTTTGTAACTTGGTTTCACCCAAAACAAAGGTTGTCTTATATGTAAACCTGGGTGGGACAGGCTCAGAATAGCTGCCCCCACTTGGGGTGGTCTCTATACTTAATAAAAATAGTAGTTCTGGCAGGCTTCAGGCTCCTCCATACCAGTTAGAAGACAGCCAGACTACAAGTGTTTCACCCTCAACCTGGTTTGGATTTTTTTTTTTTTTTGGTTTTTGGTTTTTGGGCCACACCCGGTGGTGCTCAGGGGTTACTCCTGGCTGTCTGCTCAGAAATAGCTCCTGGCAGGCACGGGGGACCATATGGGACACCGGGATTCGAACCAACCACCTTAGGTCCTGGATCGGCTGCTTGCAAGGCAAACACTGCTGTGCTATCTCTCCGGGCCCCTTGGATTATTTCTTGTGAGACCCTGATTCAGATTTACCTGGGCTTGGAGATATGGCACATGGGGTGGTTTTGCATCTTGTCTTCTACTTAGATTGTCCTTGTGAAGCACAGGCATAAATTGTAGTCAGGAGAAAAAAAAAAAAAAAAGACTGAGGATCTGAGGGCACTGAACAGCCACACACATAAGCCAGTCCTGGATTCTTCGTCTGGGACTTCTCAAACAAGTGCTCAAGTTCCTTTGAATGAGGTTTTTTGCAGTGGGATCCTTGTCAGCACATTTAAAATAGACACACATCAGGGCTGAGATAAATACTGGGAAGAAGGATGAGAAGAAATAAATTTCTCTAGAAGGTAGAAAAAAAGCAATGATGCTGGAAGCCAAAAACAAACCAGAACTCACTTGATTGCAAAAACATTTACATTTTCTGTTTTATGTATGAGAAAAAACTCATACTTTGTGAAATGGGTCATTTCTTTTGCCCATTCTCCCTCCCCAAAGCTTTAATTTATTTGTTTTTTTGGCCACACCAGCAGTACTCAGGACTTACTCCAGGCTCTGTGTTTAGGAATTACTCCTGGCTGGGCTTGGAGGATCCTATGCAGTGCTAGAGATCAAACTCAGGTTGGTTGTATGCAAGGCTGATGCCTTCCCCACTGTCTTATCTTCTGGCTCCTGAAGTCTCTATGTGGAAATGTTCAGACTTACAAATATCATAAAAGTAGGCACCACAATGACACACTCTTGACCCCGAACACAGAGTTGGGTGCCTGTGGAGATGCCAATGGGGTGGCGAGATGGTGATGGAGGGGTGGAGTTGAGCTGGAAAGGATGAACCCCTTGAAGGACCAGTGGGGTGGCCTGTTTGTGTTCTAAACTGGGCTGAAGGTTGCAAATCTTTATCCCTCCCATCAATGCTCACTGGGTGCAGGACATTCCAGGAGGGCCAGGCTGAGAGGGGGCGCAGTTCCCTTAACCAAAAGCCAAACTGTGAGGATGCAGTAGAGAACCAAAGGGTCCTCTGTCTGGGTGCAGACAAGCACATTTGGCCCATAGGGCCAAGGACCACAGGCCTCAGATGCAGGAGGATTCTTCCAGAAGTAGATGGAAATTCAGCCGACTTGATACTCGACTTGAAACACTTTTCTTCTATTGGAACAACTCCTATTATTATTAATTTTACTTTTAGGGAGGCTCCACACCCGGTGTGCTCAGAAGTTACTCCTGGCTTTGCACTCAGAAATCACTCTTGGCAGGCTCAGAGTATGGAATGCTGGGGATCGAATTCAGGTCAGATATGTGCAAGGCAAATGCCCTACTCTTTGTGTTATTGCTCTGGCCCTGGCTCCTATTATTTTTCTAAATATTTAAAAGCATCATTTATTGTTTCTGGACTCTATATCATTGCATTGATGTACCAGTCAGCTTTAGGGGAGGCCTGGGAGCCCGTTTTTTTTTTTTAACTTTATTGATTGATTGGTTTTGGGTCACACCCAGTGGTGCTCAAGGGTTACTCCTGGTTCTGTGCTCAGAAATCACTCCTGGCTCAGGGGACCATATGGGACACCAGAGATCAAACCCAAGTCTGTCCTGGGCAGCCACGTGCAAGGCAAACACCCTACCACTGTGCTATTAATCTGGCCCCTGGAATAGTTATTTTGTGATTCCATCCAGACAGGCAGCCACTGTGAATACATGTCATGCTTGTGCTGGGGTACTGGACACTATTAGCTCTATTTTATTTACCTGCTTATTTATAATTTAAGCCACACTTGGTGGGCTCAGAGGTCCCTTCCCAAAAGTGCTCAGGGAACCATATGCAGTAGCAGCAGGATTCAAACCCAGGCTTCCTGCATGCAAAGCACATTCTCCAGCCTTTGAGTTGTCTCTCTGACTCTCACTTCATTTAAATTCCTGCACGCTCCTCTGTTGCACCTGCAGCACACTAACTTCTGTACTTGAAAGACTGGTCAGAGGAGTTTCTTTAAAATGTTGCTGGGAGAGGGAGGATGGAGAGATAGCACAGCAATGAGGTGTTTGACTTGCACGGAGCCAACCCCCAACCAACCCCAGACCATCCCTGGTTTGATTCCCAGCATCCCATATGGTGCCCCAGACTGCCAGGGGTGATTTCTGAGTGCAGAGCCTGGAGTAATCCCTAAACACTGCTGGGTGGGCCCCCAAACCAACCAATCGATCCATCAATAAACAACTAAAGTTTTAAAAAATAAAATGTTGCTGGGTTTGGAGCTCTGAGCACCACTGAGTATACTCCCAAAACAAAAATAAATTAAAAAAATGTTACTGGGATGGGAGCAGTTATACAATGCAAGGCGCTTACCTTGCATTCAGCCAACATGGGTTCAATCCCCAGCACCACATTTGGTTCCGTAAGCACCAGCAGGAGTGATTCCTTTGCAGAAAGCCTGGAGGAAGCCCTAAGCTTGGCTGGGTGTTAGCCCAAAGACAAAAGAATAAACAAAAAAAAATATTGCAGTCTCGTTTGGTTTTGCTAAGCTGGGAGGTGGGGGGACGTTTTGGGGAGGGGGATTTCTCTTTTTTAAGAGCTTTGTTGGTAGTTTTGGAGAGTTTGCTTCTGTCACCCCATTTGAACTAATGCAGCTGCACCCATGGCAGCAGACCCACATTCTACCTGAGTCCTCTTCCATTCTGGACCTGTAGCTACTTTCAAGAGTGTCTTTATGGGGTGGAGGGTGATGCTGGGACACCCACCTGTTGACACCAGATCCCCTGTTCAGTCCAGGAAGTCACAGCTCGCTTATGTTGTGGGAACTAGGACACTCCTGGTCCTACTGTCCATGTCCCCGCTCTGTTCTACCTTAGGGAGTGCTTCCACTCTTGCTTCGTGACTGGGAGCACATACCCTCTGGTCTGTCCAGTTCTACTCTGGACTTTCTCAGCCTGGTCTTCCCAGATCTCAGGCCGAGGGTTTCCTAGTCAGCGGTGAGTGTGTCAGGCTTTCTGAACAGGACAGGGCAGAGACTTTCCAAAATGTTAAGCACAGTTTTTTTGCACAGTTATTATTATTATTATTATTATTATTATTATTATTATTATTTTGGGTTTTGGGCCACACCTGGTAATGCTCAGGGGTTACTCCTTGCTATGCACTCAGAAATTGCTCCTGGTTGGGGTGGGGACCATATGAGATGTCAGAGATTAAACCAAGGTCTGTCCTGGGTCAATCATGTGTAAGGCAAACACCCTACCGCTATGCTACCACTCTGGCCCCAGTTCTTTTTTTAAATTATCATTATTTTTAATTTTGGAGCCACACCTGGCTGTGCTCAGGGCCTATTCCTGGCTCTGCACCCAAATATCAATCTTAGCAGGCTCAGAGACCAAACCTGGGTCTATAGTGTGCAAGTGTACAGCCTACCCGGCTGTACTATTGCTCTGGCCTTTGAACACTTCTAAGAGTCACTGATTTTTATTTCAAAAGATCTTACCTTTAAGAAGGAAGAGGAGGAAAAGGAGGAGGAGGAGGAGGAGAAGAAGGAGAAGACCAAGAAGAGGAAGATGAAGAAAAAAGAGAAAAGAAAGAAAAAAGAGAAGAGAAAGAAGAAGCAGAAGTAGAAAGAAGAAGGAGGAGTGGAGAAGGAGGAGGAGGAGGAAACGGAAAAGAAGAGAGAGATGTGATATATTTACAAGGATCTCCAAGGAATGTAATAGAGACCCAATTCTAGAACATTCCAAATCGCTAAGTTTCATAAAAGGCAAGTCTACAGAAGAAAAATGCCTCAAAGAACTTGTCACAATGAGGAGATGGCTTGGAAGAATGCACTTTCAATGGCGTAAACCACAGCTTATCCAGAAAACTATATGAGCCTTGAATCACCTTGTCAGGAACTGTAAAACCTTGGTCTAAGCCAGACCCATGAGACTGACCTGTGCTCAGAAGTTGAACTGTCTGAGGCCGACACCCATGCCCAGGTCTCCCTGATAGTAGTATGTATGCAGAGACACCCTCACATTCACTAAACCCCCAAAGAGTGGATCTTTGCCTACTTTATTTTTTTTTTTTTACCACTCCTGACAGGTGGGGTCCTTCTCTGTGAAAGAGGTGAGAGCCTGCAAGTTGATGTTGATGGAGTCAACCAAGGTTAATGCAGTTGGAGGCAATCTGACAGCAGAGCTCTCCCACAATCTCATTGAGGGATGGGGCCCTGCTACCAGCATCTCCCAAGACACGTGACAGCACAGCAGGCAGGGGAGAGGGCAGTGGGAGAAAAACTGGGGATATTGGTAGCAGAAAATGTGCACTATTGAAGGGTGTTGGACCTTGTTTGACTGAAACTCAATCACAAATAACATTGTGATTGGGTGGAAGTGGGATCAACTGTATTATGAACCACTTTTTAAACTCTGGTGTTTAAGTAAAGATTTTTTTTTTTTTTGGTTTTTCGGCCACACCCATTTGATGCTCAGGGGTTACTCCTGGCTAAGCGCTCAGAAATTGCCCCTGGCTTGGGGGGACCATATGGAATGCTGGGGGATCGAACCGTGGTCCTTCCTTGGCTAGCGCTTACAAGTCAGACGCCTTACCTCTAGCGCCACCTCACCGGCCCCAAGTAAAGTTTTTTTGTTTTGTTTTTGTTTTTAGGCCATATCTGGTGGTTCTCAGGGATTACTCCTGGCTTCATGCTCAGAAATCGCTCCTGGCAAACTCAGGGGACCATATGGGATGTCAGGCATCAAACCCAGGTCCATCCTGGGTTGGCTGCGTGCCTACCGCTGTGCTATCTCTCTGGTCCCTAAAGATATATTTTTAATTAGAAAAAATGAGATAGGGAGAGAGAGACAGAGACAGAGAGAGACAGAGAGACAGAGAGAGACAGAGAGAGAGACAGAGACAGAGACAGACAGAGACAGACAGAGACAGACAGACAGCTCCTCTGGCTCAAAGTCAAAGGCCCATAGACTTAGGGGGCATTTTAGGGGGGCACATCTAGTGGTGCTCAGGGCTCACTCCTGGCTCTACTCTCAGGGATCACTCCGGTAGGGTTCAAAAGACCCTCAGTGCCCGTGCCCTGCCCCAAAGCAAGTGATGCTGTTAGAACCAGTGGCCAGCAGATGGCAATATCCGTCAGCTCTCCGCCCCACCACTCCTCTGGATATCCCCTCTGGAACTTCTAGAGGTCCCAGGCCCTCTTCTCTGACCCAGCCCTCCCCATGCAGTGGCCGGAGGCCCAGGGGCTACAGCCCACCCTGTTGTAAATGCCTGAGCTGTTGCCCTGGTTATGTGTTGAATCAGCCCTGGGCTGAGAGGGAAATCCCTAGGCATCAGAGCCCTGTGGGAATCTCTGGGCACCTGCAGCTTCTTCCCAGGCCTTACTGCAGGAGAGGGTGAAGAGCTTCTACAGTGGAGTGGAGGCCACTTGATGGATTAATGCTAATTGGGGGAGGCTGCAGCCATGGTGGGAAGCTGCCTCCTCCCCTCTTCACCCTTCCAGGGAGACCATCTTCTTCCGGGGCAGAGTACCTGGCACCAAGCTCCCCTCACCTCAGGGAACTGGCTGAGTCCTGGCAGAAGCCTCTCCTCCCTCATACCCTCCAGCTCTTAACCTGGTCACTCAGTTGTACACAATTGTAGACCCAAAGCCAGGAAGGCATGGGGTATACATTCAAAGAAGGGGAACTGCTAGAGCCCATAGAATTTGATGGAAGCATCAATTTTTTTTTAATTTGGTTTTTGGGCCACACCCGGTGATGCTCAGGGGTTACTCCTGGCTATGAGCTCAGAAATCACTCCTAGAATGTGGGACCATATGGGATACCAGGGGATTAAACCGTGGTTCATCCTAGGTCAACACATGCAAGGCAAATGCCCTACCTCTTGCGCCACTGCGTTGGCCCTGAAGTATCAATTTTTAATGAGTGTTCATATTGTTTTCCAAACAGACTGCACTGGTCAGCATTCCACTAGCATGAATGAGGGTTCCTTTTCTCCTCGGATGAACCCACACCGGCAAAGATTGTTTTTGCTCTTTTTGACATGGGCCAGTTTTTCTGGTGTGAGGTGATCGCTCATTGTCATTTTAATGAAATGTCTCTGATGATTAATGAAGAGCCTTTTTCCATCTGCCCTTTACCCATGTGCATGTCTTCTTTGAGGAAGTTGATGTTTATCTCTTTACCCCAATTTTTTTTGGGGGGTACACCAGGTGGTGCTCAAGGGTTACTCCTGGCTCTGTGCTCAGAAATCGCTCCTGGCAGGCTCGGGGGACCATATGGGGTGCTGGGGATGAAACCCGGGTTTGTCCAGGGTTGGCCTCATGGAAGGCAATGGTGCTACCGCT
The DNA here is from genome assembly GCF_024139225.1 of Suncus etruscus. Taxonomy (NCBI): domain Eukaryota; kingdom Metazoa; phylum Chordata; class Mammalia; order Eulipotyphla; family Soricidae; genus Suncus; species Suncus etruscus. The sequence goes on from NC_064859.1 coordinate 85,622,936, forward strand.
GTGCTATTGCTCTAGCCCATAAGTCCTTCTTTTCCTTTGCCCCATTTTTAGAAGAGCAACGCAGGAAAAATATTTGCAATCCAATGTTTAAGGCTGCACTATAACAATAGCCCAAATGTGGAAATAACCCAAGCGGCCCCAAAGAGATTACTAAGTAAAGAAACTGTGGTACGTATACACAATGAAATACCACCTAGTCATTAAAAAGATGAAGTCAGACAATTTGATACTATGTGGACTAATGCTGAGTGAATTCAGAAAGAGAGGGGTAGGAACCAGAGCGATGGCCAATGGTAGGGTGTTTGCCTTGCACATGCTAACCTAGGAGAGACTGTTGTTTGATCCCTGGCATCCCACATGATCTCCCAAGTCAGGAGCAATTTTTAAGCACATAGCCAGGAGAAACCCCTAAGCGTCAATGGATGTGGCCCAAAAAACCAAAAGCCAAACAAACAAACAAACAAAAACAAAAACAAAAAAAATACGAGGGGCTGGAGAGATAGCACAGCGGTAAGGTGTTTGTCTTAGACACAGAATGATGGTGGTTCAAATCCCGGCATCCCATATGGGTCCGAGAGCCTGCCAGGAGCGATTTCTGAACATAGAGGCAGGAGTAATCCCTGCTGGGTGTGACCCAAAAAAAACAAATCAAATCAAAACAAAAAAATGAGCATGAGACTATGAGAACTTGTCTTTACTAGGAAGCATGGGTTTATATTATGGATTGTGTGACTGGACATAGGACAGGGAGGGTAACATTTTGACAATGATGAAATGAAGTGGTCACTCTGGAGAAGGAGATATTGGAGAGGTTTCTCTGCATGAAACTGTAAACTACAGAGACTCAAAGAAAAAAAATGTTTTTTGCCATAGAGGCAGGCTAGGAAGTAGGAGAGAAACTGAGAACATTTGTCAAAAGAAGTGGGCACTGGTAAAGGGGTTGGTGTTAGAATAAAACTCAATCATGAATAACTTTGTAAATTACAGTACCTCACAAAATGACATAAATAATAAAATAAAGCCAGGTAGGGCAGAGAGACTGGAGTCCGTGGCCAAAAGAAGGATATGAATTCTTATTTTGTTTGTTTGTTTGTGGATCATAACTGGCAGCATGCAGGGCTTATTCCTGGCTCTGTGCTCAGGAATCATTTCTGGTGAGGCTTGGGAGAACTTATGGGGTGCCAGAGAATGAATCTGGCTCAAATGCATGCAAGGCTAGTGCTCTGCCTGCTGTACTCTCTCTCTCTCTCTCTCTAGCTCCAGAATTCTATTTCATTTTCTTTTTCTTTTTTTATTTTGTTTTGTTTTTTGGGTCACACCTGGTGGTGCTCAGGGGTCACTCCTGGCTCTGTGCTCAGAAATTAAAAATCATTCCTGAAGGCTTGGGGACCACAGGGGATGCCAGGAATCAACCCCATCTGTCCAGAATTGGCTGCATGCAAGGCAAACGTCCTACCACTGTGCTATCTCTCTGCCCGCCCCTCCCCCTGAATTCGATTCCTTGACTCTCAGGACCTTCACCAATCTAGGAATTGGGGATCATCATATCTTCCTAAATTAGTGCTTGACTGCAAAGTCCAGAATCTCATCACCACACTACACCTCCAGGGTGCCCCAGAGGAGCTGAGAGAGGCCTTCTGATCTGCAGGGGAGCAGAGGAACTAAGAGAGGCCTTCTGATCTGCTGGGAGCAAGGCCCAGTATTACAGAAAGGGCCTCTATTAGGTGAGGCTAGATAACAGGTTACAGATCACTTTTACTGGGGAACTTAGCTTTCTTGGGTCGATACTGCAGGGTAGATACACCATTGCTAAGGGACCTTCTCTTATCCCCACACCAGGAAACATTTAGTCTAGGTAAACAAGGGGACTCAGTGACTGGAGTCAGTCCACGCTCCTGTGCCAGTAGGTCCCGTGCCAGGAGGTTACTATGTGCAATCTGGAACCAAGTTCCTAAGTTGCCACAACCCGGGGCCCTGGCTGGCCTTCTATGGTCAGCATCTGCAACCTCAGTGGCACCTCTAAAGGTTATGGTCACCCTCAGGGGCAGCTTAGAGATCCTCAGAGTCACCTGGGGTGGGAGCATGCAGACAAACCTGGGTGTCTGCATAGGAGTTGCCCAAATGACACCACAGCTTCCTGCAGAGCCTGGAAACTTAGTGGCCTGGAGTGGCTTGGAGTGAGAAAAAGATCAGCTCCTGCAAGAGGGGGAAGCTGTGTGAGTAGCAAGGAGACCCCAGGATGTCAGTGAGGTCAGGACACCTGTCATCTGCCCAGCCCAGAAAATCCCCACATGGTTTATTTCAGGGACCCCCAGAAGGTGCTATTTGGGGTGAGGTGTGTGTGTGTGTGTGTGTGTGTGTGTGTGTGTGTGTGTGTGTAGAGTGTAGAAACTAAATTTAAATGATTCTACACTTCCTGCACCTGCCTGGGAGCTTGTTGTCACCTCTTCTCTTCCCTCCACTTCCCCTACCTTCCTCTTTCCTACCCCCCCAACCCTAGTGACATCTTCCTCCTCTTGAATGTCCCTCTAGCACAGAGACCTGACTGCCAGGTCTCTAGGCTGCAAGCAGATATCCATCATCCTGGCTCACTCACCACTCACCCAAGGCTCTCAAAATCACCTCAAAGGAGCCCCATCCAGCCTGGAATGTATGTCTCCCCACCAACACCACACACACACCCCAAGGTGCTCTGCTGACAGGTCAGGGTTGAACACTGCTGCTTTCACTCCCTTTCTCTGGGAGTCAAGGAAAAGGGAGCACATCAGAGGCTCCATTCTGGTCTAGTCCAGTCCTGGGCCTTGTACGGTTCACATCATGCAGTTTGGCCTAGTGCTCCTGCCCTTGTGCTCAGGGCCAGGAACTGTGAGCTGGGCAGTGAAGGGAAGGGTGGGTAGAAGCATCTTCCCCCTCTACCTCCTGCCCCAGGATCATCTGCCTCTCCCAGGTGCTGGGTGCTTGCTGCTGCAGATTCTGAGCCAACTCCCCACTCTGTCCCCCAGGCCAAAGGCACCCCACAGGGGGCTGGAATGTGTGTTGAGATTCTGCCCCAGCTTTGCCACTATCAGGGACCCTGGATGAGGATTTCTCTTGGTATGATGGTCTTTGTCTTTAAAATGGGAACCACAGCACAGATCCACCTGAAGGGGTGGAGCTGGGGGTGAAAGAAATGACACCAGGAAGTGGGTAAGGCCACTGGCATCCTAGGGGGGCAAAGTGTAGGCATCATCTGAGGGTCAGGAGAGAAGCTTGGCCAAGCAACCCAAGCCAACCCGTGCAGCTTTTGCTCCTAACAAAGACCCCCAGATCCAGTTCCCCCCTGACCATGGACTCCCAGTTGGCTGCACTTCCACCTTCCAGTCCAGGGTCTGGAGCCACCTCTGCCTTCCACAACACACTGCAGAGGGAATGGGCAGGTTCATGTTTGAATACACAAGGGAAGAATGAGTGAGTGAGTGAGTGAGTGAGTGAGTGAATGAATGAATGAATAACAATTCTACAGGCCATGAAACAGGTGAGAATGGCATTGCTTCTGATGGGCAGGCAGCAAGTATTCCTCCCCAGGAATAAATGATTCTCTGCCATGGTCTCCCTGGCGCCCAAAAGGAAAGAGGGGCAGGGTGGGGGTGACTGCTGCTTTCTGGCCACAGACTAAGGTCCAGAAGATTTTTTTTTGTTGTTGTTATTTTTGTTTTTCTTTTGGGCCACACCTGGGTGACGCCCAGGGATTACTCCTGGCTATGTGCTCAGAAATCGCTCCTGGCTTGGGGGACCATATGGGACGCGGTCCTTCCTAGGTCAGCGCGTGCAAGGCCGATGCCCTACCTCTTGTGCCACCGCTCCGGCCCCTAGAGATGAGAATCTTTACAGCCAGACTCCAGACTGTGCAGGGGATTAGCAGGGATAGCAGGGAATGCCAGGAGGAAGGCGAACAGTGCAGGCAGAGATGCCACCAACCCAAGTTTCCACACATGAGTGGAGAAGCTGAAGGAGAAGAGGGACCACGCCATCCAGAAGCAGGTATTCAGTACTGGCTGTGCCAAGCCCGTGCCAGCTCTTCCATTATTATCCCCTTTATAATGGGAGAAAAATGTTGCCAAGACCACGTAAGGATCTATGGTTAAGAGTTCAAGACAGCGAGGTCAGGATCAGGACCGCTGACCCAGTCTTGTACTCCCTGGATGTTTGCATAAACCAGGCACTTTGCTCCTGGTGGCTTCCAGGACTGCGAAACAAAACGGAAGTTTGCAGAGAGAGGAAACCCAACATCAGAGACAGCTGAGGAACGCTGGATCAGTTAGGGCGCAGGCCCGTCACATACACACCCCGGGGGGCTCCACGGCTGCTTGGGATCACCCAGAGACCCAGATGCGCATCCCATCCCTTTGAGCCAACTCTCCATTGTCGGCCCAAATAGAGGGACCCCTATTGCAGCTCTGGCGCGCCTAGTCCTGAGCTCTCACCTTCACCCCCGTAGTTGCCAACCCGCCCCCCAAATCTGGGCAGATCCGTTGTATCAGCATCCAGGTGAGAGAGCTGGACAGGCCTCGGCCTCTCCATTCCAACCTGAGGGAGCCCCGGAAAATCCCAGGCACTGTGGCCATGCCTCCCCGCGCCTGGGAGTTCGTTTGGGACGAAACGGCGGGTGCTGGAACTGGGGAGGCCGACGGAGCCGGGATCTCAGCTGGGGAGTCACCCGGCTCTGTACACCCCGGAGCGTCTCACTGGGCTGACGCCCCGTTAGCCGCGACCACGGTGCCCTTCTGCCCTCAAGTGAAGCCGGAGGATGCGCCCGGTGTGTGTCCCGCCGGGTGTGGATCCCGCTCGCTCAGGTCTTGGGGAGCTCACTGGGCAGAGGCGCCCCGCAGTCGGCCGAGGTGTTCGTAGAAAGGAGACTCGGCCTCCGTCTTCATCCTCCGCGCGCCTTCGAGAGATTCCGTGACTGTGGGCATCGGTCTCCGCCGGCTTCGGAGCTGGGTTCACTCTTTCAAGGCGGGGCTGCCCGATGGCTACGCCTCGCCTCTGGCCCACCCGGGTCCCGCGTTGTGGCTGTGGCCCCGGACGCGCGCCACTGCGGGGTTTCCATCTCCCGGTGCGTAATGCGCCCCGACCTAGCCCGCACCTCGATTCCTCATTTCTGGCAACCCCCAATCCCTTCGGATACAGGAGGAAAGTCTTAGGGAAAACCACTGGCTCGCGAGGGGACCATCCTCACCCCTAGTGGCCTTCGGACCCCCCTCCCCCCGCGCTCCTTCAAGGCCGAGGCCCCGACTTAGTGCGCGTTCCGCGCGCGCAAACCTTTTTGCATCTTTCCAAGTCCTTCCGTTCATCTGCGCTGGTTGCCGCTCGCCCTCTCCTACCCAGGCAGGACTCCCCAATTTTGCTCATTGTTCTTCCATTCCCCACCTAGGCGGGGTGTTAGTGGGGGGGGGGCGGGAAGCAGGAAGACCGTGGCTGGGTGGAAACTCAGAACCCCAATCACCGCCCTCTGGCCCCTGTGCGCCCCGGCGGCATCTCAGTGCAGGGGGTCGGCCCCACCTCTCGCGTCCCCCCTACTTTGCACTCGAGGGCTGGGGGCGGGTGTGACTCTGTCAGTGAAGTGAGTGGGGGGTTGGAGAGATTCTGGGCGGATCAATTCGACACCCACTCACTCACCCCGCGTTTCCAAAAAACGAGCAGTAGTTGGGGGCCAGAGCGGTGGCGCAAAGCGGTAAGGCGTCTGCTTTGCGGGTGCTAACCTAGGACGGATAGCGGTTCGATCCCTCTGCGTCCCATAGGTCCCCTCCAAGCCAAGCCAGGAGCAATTTCTTAGAGCATAGCCAAGGAGTAACCTCTGAGCGTCACCGGGTGTAGCTCATAAAAATAAAACACAGGGGCTGGAGAGATGACATGGAAATACGGCATTTGCCTTGCATGCAGAAGGACGGTGGTTCTAATCCCGGCGTCCCATATGGTCCCCCCAAGCCAGGAGCGATTTCTGAGCGCATACCCAAGGAGTAACCCCTGAGCGTCACCAGGTGTGGCCCCCCAAAATACAAAGAAACAAACAAACAAAAAAAAAGGGAGCAGCTGGCTGGGGTAGGGCAGAGGGAAGACAGAGGGGGTTGCCTTGGCTAGAAAAAGTGAGACCGGGGACCCTCACTTATCGAGAAAGCGGGTAGAGTGGGATGGATGGGGATGTGGGGGGCGGAGGCTGCGCCCCCAGAAGCCACTCGAGGCTGGAGTTTGGGGGCGAGGCGCGCGCACCAGGCCGAGCATTCAGCAGGGGGCGCTGCGCCCGGCTCTGGGCGGGCAGGGGTGGAGTGGGAGGAGAGGGGGGGCCTCGGCCGCCGCGCACACGTCCCCCCATTATTAAACACTATGTTCAAAAGGCGCCGGGGGACTTCCCGGAGCCACGGAGCCCGCGCCGCCCGCCCGCCCATGGACCTGAGCGCGGCCGCCGCGCTGTGCCTCTGGCTGCTGAGCGCCTGCCGGCCCCGCGACGGGCTCGAGGCGGCCGCCGTGCTGCGAGCGGCGGGGGCAGGGCCGGCCCAGAGTCCGGGGGGCGCTCGGACCCTCGCCCCGGCAGCCGGAGATACCGCTATCCCGGCCCTCGCCGCGGCGGCGGTGCCCGGGGTCCGCGCTGCGCGTCGCGCCGCCGGCATGGGCTTCAGGAACGGCTCGATCGTGCCACACCAGTTCATGCTGTCGCTTTACCGTAGCCTGGCCGGGAAGGGGGCTCCAACCTCGGGTCCCGGCCACCACGGCCGCGCAGATACCATCACCGGCTTTGCGGATCAGGCGACTCCAGGTAGGTACTCAACGCATAGTGCTCCTTGGAGAAGCGCGTCCAGGGCTGAGGCTTCCACCTAGGGGGGGTGCAATCCCTCGCAGCCGAGACCCCCCCAATCCCGACCCCGTTGTGCTCGCATAGTAGCGGGAGCCCTTGATGCACTCGCGGCCCGGCTGGCGGGCGTCCTGGAGGAGGTGGGCTGAGTCCCAGATGCAGAGAAAACCCAGGGGTCTTGGTGCCCGTCGAGGGGGGTTCCCGCCGCAGAAGGTAGGAAGGAGGAAAGCCCTGCTTGGATGCAGCAAGGGGTACCCGGGACTGGGACCCCGGGAGCGCAGGAGGGACTGGACCTAGTGGGAAGGCGGCAGAAGCGGCCGCAGCAGCTCCGTGCAGGAATGCGGGGCCTCTCCCGCACACTGCGGCGCGCCCCACCTGGCTCCGCCCTGGGCCCTGGGAAGGTAGAACTTGGGTGAGGTCGGGCGGTTGCGGTATCATCTGGATTTTATTAATCTCTATTGAAGTCATTAAAGCAGACAGATAGGGGAAAAAATTTTTTTTAACTAATTTCAGGCGGAAATGCAAGTAATTTAGGCCATAATTCTATCCAGCCAGAGATCTGGCATGGAAGAAGGGGAGGGAGAGAAAAGCCGGGAAGGCCTGGAGTCTCAAGGATGCTTGAATGGATGGGCCTGTCCCCAAGACTGGCAGGGATGACGGCAGATCACCCTCCAGGGCACAGGGCACTGCCCCACAGACAGTTCCATCAGCCCACACGCCCCTGTGATGTCCCAGTTACCCCCTGCCTTAAGCCAGGCCTCAGTCCCCCTGCGCTTGCAGGATCGGGGAGAGGCCAGGGCTGCAGAGACCCCTGCTGGCCTGGGCACTGCCTCTTGCATTCGCAAGCTTCGTCCTGCCTGTCCTGCCTTTCTCAGCCTCAATACAAGCAAGCAGAAACCACACTGGGGAGTCCGCCCCGGCTTTGGGCCTCATCTTCCTACCGGTGTGGTGCAGAAGAGTGGAGCAGTGGCGGCTCTGAGAAGCCAGGGGTGGTGGTGCAGGGAACCCAGATAACAGGCTCTATCCAGACCCCAGAAAAGCATTCTCCACGGGGGAGAGGGGGAAAAGGACACCCTGGGAGAATCTACCTCCTTTTGCAACTTCCCTGCGCTGGGCCAGTTTGCAGCACCCAGATCCAGGGCGGCTGGAAGGGGAAGGCCACTTCTTCTCAGGCTGGTGAGCGAATCTTCCTTCCATGCTGTGGGAAGGGGACTCTGCCATCTTCATGAATTTGGGGCAAAACGAAACCATATGACGCGCTTCAAAGGGAGCTCCTTATCTGCTCCCCGGTGGAATTTCACCCCTCCCCCAGCTCCCCCCCCAAAATTAAAAAATGCGTAGACTAGAAACAACTTCCCGTCACCTCAGAGATCATCTTGATGGAGGGGAAGGATGGATCTGGGAGAAGGCTGCAGGCCTGAGAACCCTTCGTATTACTCTTCAACCCCCCCAGATCCCTGTGGTCACCGCTGTACCCCACAGGGCCTTTGCATGAAGGGTCCTGGATGCCTGGCACAGCCAGAAACTTCCGAAGGGAAACAGCAGCGCCCTTAGTTCGGGATCCCAGATTGCATGGGGCATCACATCCCCGTTGTCCCCAAGGCTGGATGGTCAAGGAGCCTCTGCTGCTCTGTGTCGCCTCCTTCCCTCCACCACACCCCCAGTTTAGCGACGACTTTGAGGGCCCCCATTCAGCCCGGGGACAGCAATTGTCGAGAGCCTCAGGGCGGGCAGGAGGAATAGCCGAGTTTGGTGGTGGCACAAATTTCCTTCACTCACACCTGGGACTCTGCATCTCTCTCCTGGGATCTCCGTTGAGCGATCAGGGCGCTGACCCCTTACCTCCTCCATTCACCTTAGTCCTGTGAGGTCGTGCTCCAAGCGGTCGGTTTGGCCGCTGGTCTTGGAAGAGGAGTAGGCGCTCTCCGGAGGTGCCTTCTCTTATTTCTGCCACTGCTCTGCCTGCCTGGCTTCAGACCAAGGCCCTGCAAACTACGGTTTTGGGGTGGTCGAGGGCTAAATTACCGAACGACAGAGCAGGGTCCAAATCTTGGCCTGGAACCGAAAGAAGGTTCCTGGGGGGGCCCAATGGCTCAGAACATTGGTCCAGGATGCTGATGAAAGTAAGGTGGGGTCCGACTGCTTCTCTCCTCTGGCCCCTGGCTGGAAACATTCAAACCAGCTTGGGGGCTCAAAATTGGGTAAATGTGGGCGCTGCAGGTTCCAGTAGTCTTTTTTTGGGGGGGGGGGTCTTTCCATTAGGCTATTTGCAAATGAAGAAGTGCCGGTGGAGGGTGGAGGCGTTTCTCTCTGACCACCATCCTTTATTATTATTATTATTATTATTATTATTATTATTATTATTATTATTATTATTTTGGGGGGGTTTGGGGTCACACCCAGTGGCGCTCAGGGGGCATTACTCCTGGCTCTGCGCTCAGGAATCTCCCCTGGCAGGCTGGGGAGGGGACCATACAGGCAGGGACTCGAACCACCGTCCATCCTGGATTGGCCGCATGCATGCAAAGCAAATGCCCTACCGCTATGCTCTTTCCCTCTCTCTGACTCCTAACCACCTTTCTTTCTTTCTTTCTTTCTTTCTTCTCTCTTTCCCGCCTCACCCCCGCAGAAGAGTCTGCAGCAGAGACGGGCCAGAGCTTTGTGTTCGACGTGTCCAGCCTCCCGGACGTCGACGAAGTGGTGGCCGCGGAGCTTCGAGTGCTGCGCAGGGCCCCGAACCCTGGAAGCGCCAGCTCTGCATGGTCACTGCAGCTGCTGCTACTGCTGTCCACCTGCCCGGGAGCCCCCCGCACGCCGCGCCTGCTGCATTCGCGGGCCGCAGACTCGCACCCGCAGCCGGGCGAGCGCTGGGAGGTGTTCGACGTGGCGGACGCGTTGCGGGGCCACCGGCGGGAACCGCGCACCGGCCGTGCGTTCTGCTTGCGGCTGCGTGCGGTGGCCGGTCCTGCGCGGGACCCCCTGTCTTTGCGGGGTTTGGGCTTCGGGTCTCTTGGAAGTGGCAGCAACGGGGAGGTGTCCGAGGAGCGCGCCCTGCTCGTGGTGTCCTCCCGCACGCATAGAAAGGACAGCCTATTCCGGGAGATTCGCACCCAGGCTCGCCGAGCCCTGGGAGCCGCGCTAGGCGCCGATCCATCTCCCGAATCGGACCCCGGCTTCAGGGTGCCCCCCACGATGGCCCTGAGCGGCCGCAGGCGACGACGGACGGCGGTGAATGGGGTGCGGGGGGCCCCAAGTAGCGGGAGCGCAGGCCGGGGACACGGACGACGTGGCCGGAGCCGCTGCAGCCGCAAACCGTTACATGTAGACTTCAAGGAGCTGGGCTGGGACGACTGGATCATCGCGCCGCTGGACTACGAGGCTTACCACTGCGAGGGCGTGTGCGACTTTCCTCTGCGTTCTCACCTGGAACCCACCAACCATGCCATCATCCAGACGTTGCTTAACTCAATGGCACCCGATGCGGCCCCCGCGTCCTGCTGCGTGCCCGCGCGCCTTAGCCCCATCAGCATCCTCTACATCGATGCGGCCAACAACGTGGTCTACAAGCAGTATGAGGACATGGTGGTGGAGGCGTGTGGCTGCAGGTAGCGTGTGGGCCGGGCCTGGCCAGGGAGGGGATGGCCGAGGACGAGGACGGACGCCCCCGTGGAAGAGGAGACATGGGCCCGATACAGGCTGGGTGTCCCCCGCGCGCGCGCTTTTGGCCGCTTGGTCCGTGCAGAGGAAGGGGCTGGGAGCGTCCACACTCACACCCACACTCACACACTCACTCCTGCACACTTTTGCCCTGGAAGGCACCCCCAGAGTCCTGGAAAGAGAGAACCCGCCAGGCAAGGCCTGTAGGGGAGTTTGGAGAGAAAGGTCTGAGTAGGTGATGTGACGGCTGGCCGCTGCGAGGGACTCAGAATCCGGTAGAAACGGGTTGGGGGGCTGAGGGGACTCCAGGGTGGGTGAACTGAAGTGAATTTCCCCCACCACCTCCTAGTTGTTTCCGGTTGCAAGTTGGGGTGTGCGGTGGGTGAACTTCAAGGGGGAGGACAGGCTTCCCTGATGGTCTGCACTGGGTTTGTGCCATTTACTGGGGGAAGGAATGCAGCCAAAGGGCTGTTCACTCGCGGGCGCACGCTCTTTCTTTCTCTCCCTCCCTATCTCTCTCCCTTTTAAAGCCTACAGTTGAGCATAGGCTCATTTTTAGGAAAGATTGCATCTTAGGGGTACCTGATCTCCACTAAGACCACCCAGACTTTAACAGCCACACAATCTAGCCGTCCCAATTGGGATCAATCTTGAAATACGAAGAGAGGGAGAAAGGGAGGAGATATGGTATTGGGGGTGAAATGGTAGCTCCCAGGCTGTGAAACCCTAAAAGCCAGGCCGAGAAGGCCCAGCAGTGCCCAGAGCTCAGGAACTGGCTCGCCTCTGGCTGCAGGAGAGAAGGGGCAACGCCAACAGCGTTAATAGCGCCAGCTTTTCCCCCCAAGAGTCCAGCCAGAGGTACCCCGGGAAAATGGTGGGTGGCTCTTTAAAGCAGAGGAGGCATCCTGGAGCTGCTCTCTGCAGAGCACCCCGGCCTCCAAGCAGCCCCCCCCCCCCCACCACTGTAAGCCAAGGAAGCCAAGGACTCAGGGGGCCAACGTGTGCTCGTATTTAGTTATCAAGTCTGGGACGGCTTTTACACGCTTTCACTGTGTTGTTGCTGTAGGTTTTGGCAATGTGATAGTAACGGGAAATGAAGCCACACAAAAGTGCTTTTGTGAAATTTCAACTGCAGCCCCCACCTCCGCATTTAAGGCAGTTCCTAGCCCAGAGCAGGGAAGCAAGTTCCCTTCTCCTCTTCTCCAGAGGGAATGGTTACTGTGGCCCCTTTATAAGTGACGACCTTGGTGAGAAGACTGCAGGCTGAAATGATTCTCTTCATCCCTCCATTGGCCACAGAGTCTTATTGATGGAGGGGTCCCCTCTTGGGTTGATCAGTTGTCCAGACTTCATTTCTGCCTTAGAACCCTGTGCCTGTGAGTGGGTCGCTAAAAATAACCAGAAATTGCAGGTTAAAATAAATCCAATTGGGCCTGCACGTGGCTGCTTGGGTCTGATTCTGACTTCAATGACTGGGTAAGGGGGTGCAGTCCACTGGGGCCAAAGACGGAAGAAATGTTGTCACCCTCCTAGATTGCAACTTTAATAATTGGACATTAGTGCTCTGACACCTGTCACCGGAGCCACTAACCAAGCAATGGCCCTAGCAATGGCATCATTGTAAGGTTTGAGAAATGGTCATGGCAAAGGCAAACTAGCTTATTCTCAAGAAATTTGGGGGGTGTTAACTATCTTTGCACAAAAGCAGGTATTTTGATACGTGTGTGTATGTGTGTATATGTTTGTGTATGTGTGTGCTGTAGAATGTCCTGATTCAGCTTGAGCTTTTGTTGATGGACTCCTTTGGGAAACCAAGATAATGTTGAGGGGTCACATGGAAAGTGGGTTCCCTCCCTCCCCCCAATTCAAAGTACTGGCTGCTGCCTAGTGTTCCCTTCACAGTGACAGTTCCCAGGGGTGTCTTAGCTTAGCAAATAGCAGACGTGTCTTGCCCATTTTCTCCGGAGCTGCTTGTCACTACCGTGCCCTGCTGATGCCAATAAGTGCCTTTTTCCTTCCCTATATATCAAGCCCACAGATAGGCTGGCAGTCTGTGCTCATGTTGGCCTTATTGGCAATGGCAGCAGAGGTTGAAACTTCTTTGTCCCCCCCTAAAGCATGATCCTTCTACAGCAAGTCCAAACCTCTGTTTCGTGTGTGTGTGTGTGTGTGTGTGTGTGTGTGTGTGTGTGTGAATCTTGCAGTGCTTGTGATTCTTTATTCTTCTTCCAGGCAGGCCAACTGGGACCTGGGGGTGTGGAAGGGGTACAGGATGTGCCAAACACCATGACACTGTGGCCCCAGTGGCCTGGAGCCAGACTTTTTTTTTACTAAGGGAAAACCCTCTAATGGCCAACACCAGACTTCCTGCAGGGCTGGTGACTGGGACTCTGCAGTGGGCTCTGCTGTTTTTTTTTCATGGGGACATAGGCTTGAGTTGAGTCACTCCTGTTGGTGGTCCCCTTTCCCTGCTTATCCCCACCTTTCATTGCTCAGGGGATGTGGGAGGAGATGAGTCATCTCATTGATGTCATTTCAGGAGTCATTGAGTCATTTCAGGAGCGGGGAACCCCCAGTTGGGAGACATGGTGGGAGCAAGCAGAGACTCACAATCCTTGAATCCTCTGTCCTGTTTGCAACTTCATTCACACCAAAACAGTCACTCAATCCCGGGCCTGCCGAGATGCCACCTTACAGCCTGGAAGAAGGCAGATTCTGTCTGAGAGCAACTTGAATACAGAAACTCAGGGTCTCCAGAAAACTTGGCTGAGGAAGCAAGGCCCCTCTCTGAGTCTTCTGGAGACAATTGGGGATGCCTGTAAGGCCAGGCTGTTGTGTCTGTGCATTTCCCTGTGCCTCATCGTGCATGTATATGCTTGTATGTGTGTATTCATGTGCATGCATTTGTGTTTTTGCATGTTGCACTGTGCCTACATATAAGCATGTATATTCATGTCGGTATATATGTCCTTGTGCATTTGTGTACCTATACAGATGTGCCTGTATAACTATATTTCTGTGTATATTCCTGTGCCCATGCATGTGTGTGGCTGAGTGTATGATTGTGCCTATGTGCCTGTCCATACCTAGGAAACCAGCAGGAGTTCAATGTGAGTGGGGAGGCAGTGGATCCCTCTGAAAGGGTCCAAGGGTAAATGGACCCCAGTCTGATTCACCCATCACCACCTGCCAGTGTGGAGGAATCTGAGATGCCTTCTGGTCCCCCAGCTATCCCTCTTCCCCTGGACAGGGACGAGTTCTTCAGGCCCCTGGTGCCTGCTTTGTTCCCAAAGCTCACTCATTGGCTGAGCATGCAAGGCAAAGCCAGCTTGGGCCCTGCTCTGGGGAAGTCCTTACAGTTCATTCCCCAGCCATGGCCCTTGCTGGGAGAATGAGTGCCTGGGCTCTGGGCTTCTATGAGAGGCTCATGGAGGGTACCTAGAGTGGGGAACCAAGAGTGAGGGCTTAGCTTGACAAAAACCAAGCCTGGTTCCATGTTCCCGGCTGTGGCTGAAGGGCACCACTACCACCCTGCCTGGAGCTGGCATTGGGCTCGGGTGGGTAAATGGCACACACACAGGAAAGTGAAGGTCATACCTGTTAGTAGCCCACACACAGAGCTGGGGTGGTCCCAGGGCCCCTGAATGAAGAAAGGACTGGTTGGCAGGCAATATCCTCTGGGTCCCTGCCTCTCCTGATCAGCCTACCACCATGCCCAGCTTGACCTGGTGTGTCATGGGGCTTCTCATTTTTTATGGCTTGGAGAATGGTGGCAGATTGAGCACAAAGCAGAACTTGAAAGGAAGACACTTAAAGACTTTATTTATTTTTAAAAATGTTTTTTGGGTCAGAACTGGCAGCACTCAGGGGTTACTCCTGGCTCTGTGCTACTCAGAAATTGCTCCTGTCATGCTGGGGGACCATACGGGATGGATGCTGGGAATCGAACTGGGGTCTGTCCTGGGTTGGCTGCGTGCAAGGCGAATGTTCTACCGCTGTGCTATCTAGTTGGCCCCATTAAAGACTTTATTTTGAATTTTCCAGAGAGCCCTGCTGCCTGGGTTTGGGGTGTCACAGGCCTCTTCCTTGCTTGTGCTGTTCTGGACTGTAAGTTGGCCTGGAGCCTGTGTGGCTCTGGGTGAGGGGAGGCCGAGGAGCTGAGGTGGGTGGATACTGAGTGGGCTTAGAAATCTATGGGGGTGATGGAGGGCTTGAGGTCTACTTGGGGAGGAACTTGGGTCATCCAGAGAGAGCTTACTGCTCTGCATGTTCACACAAAATGCCTCACAGGAGCCAGGAATTGACCTGTCAAAACTGGCACCATGCACCAGGCCCTGGACTTCAGAAGGGACTGGGCAGTTTGGGTTGGTGTTTGGAGCAGCATGGCCAGTGGGTGGCGGTCACCACCTCCTGCTTGCACTACCATATTCTAGACTCTGCAAGCATGTCTACAGACTGGCTTTTCCTCCTGCCATGGCTCTAGATGAGGCAGCAGAAACTTCCAGAAAGAGAGGCTTGCTGCATCAGCTTGACATGCCCAGCTCTGTGTGCTGCTAAGTGAAGCAGTTTTTTGCTCCCCTCTGCCTGATTCATGGAGTCTGGAAACTTCCCACCTGCTAGAGGTGGTTGTGCAGGAATGTTTGTTCCTTTTTTCTCTGAGCTGGTAATGAAGTAAGCAGTCTCGCACACTAGGTCACGCCTGCCACAACCAACCCCTCTGCCTGGTGGTACACTCCTGGCGTGCAGCCAAATGGCTTGGTTTCTGTACTTGTCTCACTGCCCTTTGAGCTGATGGTGGGCAGAGGCCTGTGGGGTAGTGCTGGAGATCCAGCTGGACAGGAGGCTCAGTGGGGCAGGGCTGAGAAGATGGTCCTGAGCCGAGACTAGACTCTGCTTAACCACTTGGCTGCCTTCTGGAGTGAGGTGTGCTCCTGGCTGCTGGGAAGGCCTTTTCCTCGCTGCTGTCTAGCTGAACCAAAAGTAAACAGACCATCAAAGCACTCTGGCTAGGGGCCGGAGAGATAGCACAGCAGTAGGGCTTTTGCCTTGCATGTAGCCAACCTGGGAGGAACCCGGTTCGATTCCTGGCATCCCATATGGTCCTCTGGACCTGCTAGGGGTGATTTCTTTTTTTTTTTTTTTTCTTTTTTTTTGTTTTTGGGCCACACCTGGTGGTGCTCAGGGTTACTCCTGGCTGTCTGCTCAGAAATAGCTCCTGGCAGGCACGGGGGACCATATGGGACACTGAGATTCGAACCAACCACCTTTGGTCCTGGATCGGCTGCTTGCAAGGCAAACGCCACTGTGCTATCTCTCCGGGCCCGCTAGGGGTGGTTTCTAAGAGTAGAACCAGGAGGAACTCCTGGGTGCCACCAGGTGTGGCCTAAAAACCCATTAACCAACCAACCAACCAACCAACCAACCAACCAACCAACCAACCAACCAACCAACCAACCAACCTACCAACCAACCAACCAACCTACCTACCAACCAATCGGTAAAGTTTAAAAATAAAGCGCTCCGGCTATAGCTCAAGGGGCTACAGGAGGGGAAGGACAGCAGAGGGCTATGCCTAGGGCACAGGTTATAATACAGGGTTGCAGGCTTGTAGATCCTCAGCGTAGTTTGGGCTTCTCTCCATATTTTGGCACACTTAAGACTTTCCAGCCCTGAGTCAGCAAGCTGAAGGCCTTTCCTTGTTTGCATAGGACTCTGGGTGACATCAGTTGGTTGATCAAGAGATGCAGACACCTGCCCTAGTTTCCTAGTGGAAAAATGAGGCAATAGGCTTGAGGCTACCTGGAAAATGGATGGTGCCCACAAGCTGCTCTGCTGCCGATTTCTTAGTTGCCTCTGTTTCTGGGTCAGGGCCTGTCAGGGTCAGAGTGAAGTCTACCCCTCGGCATGCTGGGAATGGGGATGGGGAGAAAGTTCATGGAGAAAGCAAACTGGGGCTTCTGTGTCTCTTCTGGCTGGGAAACCCTCAAATGTTTCAAGCCAGTAACAGAGAAGTGGGGATTGCCTGGACTTTCTCTACCTTGGTTACATCACAGATCACACATAATTGTTTTTTCCTCTTGTATTTCAACTTGATACCTTGCAACGAGCAGTTTTCATGTTTTCCAATAAAAAAATTATTACTGAGTCAATTTCAGCCAGTTTTAAGCCAGAGAAAAGCTAATGGGGGGGGCTGGAGAGATAACAATGAAAAGCTAATGGGGAGCAGGAGAGATAGCACAGCAGTAGGGCATTTACCTTGCATGTTGCTGACCCAGTTTGATTCTCAGCATCCCATATGGTCCTCTGAGCCTGCCAGGGGTGATTTTTTTTGGGGGGGGGCCACACCCGGTGATGCTCAGGGGTTACTCCTGGCTATGTGCTCAGAACTCACTCCTGGCTTGGGGGACCATATGGGACACCGGGGGATCGAACCGCAGTCCATCCAAGGCTAGCGCAGGCAAGGCAGGCACCTTACCTCTAGCGCCACTGCCCGGCCCCCAGGAGTGATTTTTGAATGCAGAGCCAGGAGTAACCCCTGAGCACCACTGGGTGTGGCCCCCAAACCAATCAATCAATCAAGTTAAAAAAAAAGCTAATGTATTACAGGGATGAACAGGCTGACTGCTGTTGGTCCATGAGCAGACGACAGTGGTGGGTTCAGAAAAGTTTGGAAAAAAAATTTGTTGGCCCCTTCCCTCCTACTCTCCCTCTACCCCTGTACAGAAATTCCTCACTGGGCAGGATTCTGCAGGAACTCCTCTCTGGTGCATGGTGGGGCAGTGAAGACCCCGAGCTGGCAGCAGCCTCGTGGGTGACCAGCTTGATCCAACATGGTTATGTGCATTCATATGATTCTAAGGAAATAAGCATGACTCCAACTGGCAGTGCTGTAAGCACCATTCAGTCATCCACTGAACAAAATCCCAAGGGTGTGTGTGTGTGTGTGTGTGTGTGTGTGTGTGTGTGTGCAGAGGGTGGGTCCAGGATCATTTTGCAGTGACACTATTTCTCAGTCTGGCTCTGAGTGATGGGGGGAAGGCAAGTGAGGTTCCAAAACGCACTGAGCGCCCAGCTGCATTTTCCTTTGCAGGCACTGCTGCCAGTTCTGCTTAGTTCAGGAAAGAAGGCTCGAGGCTGAGGCTGATATTTGGGGGGGGGGGGGGTTGGGGCTACCAGCCGGCCTGCCCAGTGACAGGGCGCCTCAAGGGCAGGTACAAATCCACTGTGTGTAGTAATTCTCAAAAGTTTAAATAGTTTGTACATATGGAAGTGTAAATGAACTGTAATGTAAACAGCAATCTATTTTTTTTCTCAATAATTATACAGCGGTATATATTTGTTAAATGTACTACTCACCCTTCATTAACCCGTTGGACATTTGTTTTGTACAGATCAGTTGATTAAATATTTTATGGCTAAGATCCCTTTTGAGTATGTTGTTTGACTGCTTCTGTTCCTGGCCTGTTCCTCAGCACCCTTGGATTTCCGTCAGTCACTTGGAGTCCTGAGTCAGCAGCTGGTGGATGTTTGGCCCCTTAGCGACAACTTGGCTTCTGATTGGAACTGCCCAGGAGCCTGGGGGCCTTGGGCTGGGCTGCCACTCCTTGAGTCTTTGTGACCGAAGTTGCATTTGGGGGGACACTGTTCACGGAAATAGCTCATGGGGACACAGAATCAGATTGGGGCTGACACCACAGAGAATAGTTTCTTTGGAAACATTGCGCTGCTCTTTGCACATTGGCTGTAGGTGCCTTTGAGTGGAGTGGCTTTCCTTACTCCAGCACCGAGCTTGCTGTCACAGGGACCTTATTTATGACTGGGACTACATATCAGCCCCCTCTGGCCAGGTTTTTTTCTGAGCTCCAAAGCCCAGCAGCTTCCTTTGCAAGGCCTACTCCTTAATTTTAGGGCATCCCACAAGCTCTGAGAGCAACCCAGATGGGTCCTTTTGCATAACTGATTATGGAGCTTGTACCACAAAAGAAATGGTACCAAGTTGCTTTAAAATAGGCTGGGGAGATGGCTCCAGGGACTGAGTACATGCCTGGCAGGTGGGGGGGGGGGTCCAGAGTCATGCTGCAGTTACTGCATGGTCAGTTCCCTTTGTACCATTAGATGCAACCAAGGAGCACTGAGCCAGAAGTGGCTCTTGAGCAACCCTGGGTTTGTCCCTAAAAAGTCTTTTTTTTTTTTTTTTTTTTGGTTTTTGGACCACACTGGGTGATGCTCAGGGTTTGCTCAGAAATTGCCCCTGGTTTGGGGGACTAAATGGGATGCCAGGGTTCAAACCTCGGTCTGTCCTAGGTCAGCTGCATGCAAGAAAAACGACTTACCACTGTGCCACCACTCCGGCCCATTTTGTTATGTTTTAAAATAAATATATTTTAAAACCTCATCAATGTGTGATTTGTGTGTCTATGTACCCATATGTGCAAGATCTCATGAACATTTCTTGAACAGGAAGGACTGGTGAGTGGAAAAAGTGTAGGCAAGTGGGGTCTTTGGTGAAAAAAAGTGAGATCAAGGAAGATCAGGGGAACTAGAGATAATACAGTTGAAAAAGGCACTTACTTTGCATGTAGCCAACTTGGGATTGGTACTTGGCATTCCAACTCTTGCCAAGAGTAAGTCCTGAGCCTTGGTAGATGTGGTTCTCTCCCTTCCCACTCGCCCAAAAACAAAAACTTAAGAACACACACAAAAAAGGAGAGTAGGCTCTCCTTTGGCCTTTAATTTCATTATGACTAAACCAAGGAGTTCTTTTCTTTCTTTCTCTCTTTCTCTCTTTCTTTCTTTCTTTTTTCTTTCTTCTTTCTTTCTTCTTTCTTTTCTTTCTTTCTTTCTTTCTTTCTTTCTTTCTTCTTTTCTTCTTTCTTTCTTCTTTCTTTCTTTTCTTTCTTTCTTTCTTCTTTCTTTTTCTTTCTTTCTTCTTTCTTTCTTCTTTCTTTCTTTCTTCCTTCCTTCCTCCTTCTCTCTCTTTCTCTCTTTTTCTTTCTTTTCTTTCTCTCTCTTTTCTTTCTTTCTTTCTCTCTTTTCTCTTTCCTTTCTTTTTATTTTATTTCTCTATTTTTCTCTTTCTTTCTATTTTTCTCTTCTTTTTCCTTTCTTTCTTTCTTTTCTTTCTTTCTTTCTTTCTCTTTCTTTCT